>NW_026126453.1:0-112984 GCF_943737965.1 Phodopus roborovskii
ATCATTCAAAAAGGAAGAGGACACCAGGTCTTCTAAATGTTATCATTAATTTCTAGGCTCATGTTGGCTAGGACCACCACGTATTTGTTATCTATAAATCAGTAATCTAGTTAATCTCCCAGGTCTTTTGAAATAGATACACCTTTGCTTAATAGGTGGAAATTTGCCTCAAGATTTTGCTGTCCAAGCAGTGTATAATGTTTTTCAGACATCAAAGATTTGCATAACTCAAAGAAAGAAACAAAACCACTTCAATAATTGTGGCAATCTGATCTATTTGCCAATTGACTAAGTTCTCAAATGTAAGAAAACTAGGAATGGAAGTCATCACAAACAAAGAAATGAAGAACAGGCATCTAGAGTAGTCCAACTTTCTTCACTCGCAAAAATTTGGGATGAAATGAATCCTTTTCTTTCTTTTCTTTCTTTCTTTCTTTCTTTCTTTCTTTCTTTTTTTACTTAAATTATATATGGAAGATTGGTGGAAGAGACGTCAAGAGGATGATGAAAATCAGAATGTGTTAAGAACTAGATGGGTAAAGTCAGAATCAAGGAGCAGTGGACAGATTATCCTTGGAAACTTGCTCCAGGCATGAAAGTACCTGGGAAGGAATAATTCAATAATAAAGATTTCCTATGGCATAGTCATACGGGCTTGACACTTAGGAGAGTGTCTTTGCAGAGCCCAGTGCGAGAGCAGGGCTGGAGACTCAGTGATCTGGGAGCTATCCTTGAGGATTGAGAAGTTGTACCACAACCAGTACAGGATGATGAAAAGCTAAGGGCTCAGTTATAATGGTGGTGTTTTTTATCAAGCTGAATTGAACTTATCTCTTACACATTCACTCTGAATCACTTTATCTTGCCACAAAATCTCTCTTATAAGTCAGAGTGATTGGTAAATCAGGCACAGCAGTATGTTCTCTTTGGAAAAAGAATATATTTCTAGGGTCCAGAGCACTTTGGGCTAAACCATGAAAAAATAAATGTGGGATGAGAATGAAGGAAATAACTGAAGTACAAATTGACAAACATGATAAAAAATACCAAGGATAAAACAGAAGGTTTGGTTTGTTTTACCTTTAGGTTCTAAATTTTGACTCTATTGTGGTTGGAAATCTTGACTATTTTTAGCCTCACTTTTATCATTTCAGCAGAAAGTTCTCATTAGAGATTTCTTTGACTCAGCTGTCCAATGGCAATGACATCTGGAGAGAGGGCAGCAGTTATGATTACAAAGTCCATAATAAACCTTCCCATGGTATTTTTCAGCAGTATACATAGGTACAAGATTTGAGCATCATGTAATCAAAATTATGCAAAATTACAAAGATGACTACATTGTTGTCTAACCATCCCAATGATATTATTAACAGTTTCACTTTGGAAAGCTCATACTAATTTATCTTCAAATAAACTACGAATTTTTCCATGGTTATTTCACTAATTCATTTAATGTTTTTGCTGAATTTTCATTATGACCGTACATCAAGAAAGTTCCACAGAAGACAGAAAGGTAATGTTATCATTTCCATTTCCTACAAAACATCCTATGGTACATGAATACACTACACAGCACCAATCATTGTCATAGAACAAGTGACTCGAGAGTCCAGAAGAAGGAATGGATAATTTTAACTGAGGAAAAACTGTGAACCTTTTATTAAGCACTTTAAATACCCAAACACTATTTTAGATATTTCAAATATGACAACTATAAGTACCTCAATACTACTCTGAAAAATATGCTATGGTTATTTCCATTTTGTGTGATGGTAAGCAGAGACATGAGGAATCCTGTCCCTTAACTGAGGTCACACAGCTATTAAGAGAGAATCAGAGACTTCGTATAACCATTGTAGTCACAATTGTGGCCACCTGCAGTGGAACTATACAAGACTGGCACTATCAACAATCAGTCATAAAGGGGAGGGGCTCTGAGGCCCCTACTCGTTAGTAATTGAAATATTGACCACTGACTGGTTCTAAGAGAGGAGAATCATTGTTTTAGTGGTATACCTACTGTAAGTTCATTCATGTCCAAGACCAGGTCCAAACCCATGGTCACAGAGACAACCTTGATTAAACTGAGTGAGTAACAAGCAAAAAGAAATAGACATGAGTGTGAGAGCAATATCTAACAAGGTAGAAGGTGGACAGGTTGAGAGGATTAGAGGGGAGAGGGTAGGGGTGAGAGTAGTCAGTATCCTTTTTGTACATGTGAAAAATTGTCTGGGAACAAATTTCAACTGAACGAGAGCCAGGGAAGGGGAGAAATGTGCATATATGGAATTGAATCCAGCATTGGTTCAAGAATCCAAATTATGGTACCCTGCAGATGTTGCAGATGCTTCACCACAGAAAATAACAGTGGAAGCAGAACTTACATGCAGGTATTCAGGACAGAAGATGGAATCAGGACAGGAACAGCATGGACAGAATATTCTAAACCCAGTGTCTGAAGATAACCTAGCAGTGTGTACAGACAAATTAGAGAGATAGACCTAAAAGTTGCCGAGGCTGGACCCTGTTACCTCTTACAATATACCTCAAATTTCTCTCCCAGATTTACTAATTTTTTTATTATTGCCATTTGAATAGGGAAAACAACTTTATTGGATCGTTTATACTTAACGTGTTTTGAATGAATGGCTGTAATACAAAAAAATTTTATTCTTTATTTTTATTTAAATTTGAAACAAACTTGTTTTGTGTAATCCAGTTCCTCATCCCCATTCCCCCCAAAAACTTGTCACTCCCTTTCTGCTCCTCAGGAAGGTGAGGCCTTCCATGGGGGAGCTTCAAAGTCTGTCCTTATTTGGAGCAGAGCCTAGACCCTCTCCATCTTCAAACTGGAATGGGCTCCCAAAGTCCATTCAATAACCATCTCAAGTTACCCTAATATTAGTGTTGAATTATTTAATGGCCCTTCCTATGACTCAAAGCCAATTTTCTCCTCTCCTCTATGGTCTCCTTTAATTCAATAGCCAGCTTTGTTGGCTCATCAAACAATGATCCTATGAGGATAAATGCAGGAACTGCTCCCTTTTAATAAACCAGCTGTTTTAAAATATAACTGTTTAATGTTATTTAGAATGACCACTCAACTTCCCGAGCATTTAAAAATGGTTCTGGGTGTTGTATGTGGTTAAATTGGAAGTTTCTTTTGTCTTTTTCGTATCACAAAAGAGAAGCTATATTATAACAATGATTATCTCAGAGGAAAACATTACTAAATTTTTACATAGATGAATAAATAGATCATATCAATTCACTTCATAAAGCCTATATTCTGGAGGGTCCAAGGTAATTCAAGGCAGCAAGCATTAAGCTTCAATATGATTCTATCAAGCAAGATCTGCCTTTTGGTAAATCTCTGCCAACAAAGGAACCTTAAATGCAGAAACATCGTGTGATGTGAACAAGTATTAGAACCAGTCTAAATCACATGCCTGGTAACATCCCAGGAGGACCAACATACTCACTTCTCACATGAGACATCAAGGTAGAACATTATTCTAGTAGCAGTCATGAGATGTAAGCTCATTTTAAAATAGCTTCTCCAAGGATGATGGTTCTGTGGGAGTAACCAAGAAGATAACCAACATATGAAGTGCCAAATTCTTCAGAATGGATAAAACTATTCTAGTTGCCAACTCCAATTAAAGGTGGCACCAGGAAGAAAAGCAGAAAATCCATGAGAAAACAAGATTAATTTGTAGATGGAATATTAGATTTATTATGAATAGGGTATAGGAGGAGAGAGAAAAAGTAATTCAAGAAATTAGAGGGTGTTGGCTGCTAGCTGGCACTCTCTGCTCAGTGAAAATGAGAATGTAGCCCACTATTTATTGAAAGCGGAAACAAAGCCTCGTTTCTGTCCTTTCACATCATTCCTCAGGTTGACCCATCACTGGCTCCGTTGATGCCATCTCCAATGTGGAGTTTCCTCCACAGAGGAATCATATGCCTCCATACCCAGTGTCACAAACACGAACCAAGACATAATTATCCTAGACTGGACCCTTTACAGCAACATTTCAAAACATTCCTACCACTTCAAATGTAACCCTCAATCATTCTCACACACATCTTCAGAGATTTGTAAACTGAAAACTAACTCTGCCTCCCCGTGACTAACTAGACACAGTAAAATCCCATATTCTGCCAAGTATGTCACCAAATGTGACTTAACCTTGTGGGTCATTCTCTCCCATTCTGCAGGACATAACTGTTCTCTTAACATGTTTGACATACACTGAGGCCTTTCTCAAGGCTGCTGGCTCCTCCCACAGAATGTCTTCTCTGACTTTTTGCTGAATTTTATATATGTGTGTAGTGCTCCTTCTTTCTCTGGAAACTTCAGGCTAAACTAACCTTCTTTTCTAGAAATTCCTCCAGTGACCTTCTTGTCTATGAGACTGACAGTAACATTAGCACATAGATTTGGAGGTTAACAGGATTCACTGAAGAAATTGATCATCTAATTTCAAATCTATGAGACTTATTTGTTCAGCTCCCAAAGTAAACACAATTGCTTGGTACTCAGTTTCTGAACATAATTAGAGGGAATTATTGAGGCTGGTTGGAAGGCTAGAAACAGACCAATAAGCACAAGGGAATTCATAACACTATCTAGTCCTTATAAGTATTATTCTGTCTGGCCACATCATAGCACTCTCTTTGCTTTCCTCTGTCACTGTAGTTTGTATTTATTTAGGCTCATTTGTATGATTCTATGTCTTAACAACAATATATAGAAGAACTTGTCTATGAGCCTTACCACCCCTGAAGCACATTATCCAGATGATCTTAGAAGAGATCAGGTCAGACCTGGTTAATATTTTGATGGAGAAAGAGAATTGGTCTATGCCTTTAGTGCACTACAAAAATGCCAACTCTTAAGTCAATATTTAGCAAATGAATATGAGTTTACATTAGCTCTAATTTGATGTATAGTTGAGAAGGGACTCCAGGCTATGTTGAGTAGGCTAAACTTTTTGACCACTGTGATTTCAAGAAGAGCTCTTGATGGGTGGAGAACAGAACGTTTCCGAAGCATGAAGCCTTCATAATAATCAGATGTCAGAGGGAATAGGAAGGAATGAGGAAATGTTGGTATAAAAAGCATCTCAGTGTGGTGAGAAAGTAAAAATTAAATGCAGTCATTTTTGCCCCTAATGACTATGGGTAGAGGACAGACAGGTGATAAGAATGGAGACTACTAAAACAAAGAAATAATCAATGTAGTTTTAAGTTGTTGATGGGAAATTGAACTTGGTGAAACATGGAAAGAAAGGGAATGTTTTAAACAAAATTGCTAAGCCAGATGTTAGGTCAAGGAGAGAAAAAGTAGATCCTAAAGGCACCAGTGAAGCTGTGAACACCAGAGAGGTCAGAGGCAGCTTGAGTTCCTGGAGAAGAAAACTGATGAGTGTTTGAAGGAAGAAAGCTTGAGTCCTCAGTTCCAAATTCCAAAAGAAAAAAGGGGAAAAGACAGCACTTTGCTGTCGATCCCAGAAGTTAAAGAAGGAGAACATCATGAAGTAGAGATGCAGGATGGGACAGTTCAGAGTAATGTTCTAGCGCAAAGAGGGAAAGCCAATCTCAGGCAAATCTGATGGATACAACTCTTAAGAGATACTCTTTATGTTGAGATGATCTCTTCCTGGGTCTTGCCACCTGCTCTAGAATGCCTGGGCACCATGGGCTGTGTTTCTGTCCAGTACAGAGAATGTTTCTGGAAGACTGTGCCCTGGTCATCTTAAGGTCATTTGCATTTCTCCCTCCATTTCCAACCCCTTCTCCCCATTTTCCTCCAGCCCACCAGTGAAACATAGATGCTCTGCTACAAACTGTTTTAAGCACCTTTCTTTGGGCCTTGCAAGAGATACTATGGATGAAAGAGCAGAAGAAAAGACCTTTAGGGGGGGGAGGAGTGGCAGAGGCTAATAAATGACATCTCAACTCCCTCAGGAACTGTCAGGCTAGATTTCGTTTGAGCAGATACAAGAGGCAGACATTTCTTCCCCTAACTGCAGCCCTGTACAGCCTGGAAAGGGCCCTTCAGATCAAAGACAATACTACAGCCAGAGTACCTGGTCACGAGGGATACTTGGAAGGAATTCACAACCCTCAGACCTCCCTCATGTTGAGCATTGGGTCAGGTGAATTACTTCAAATACATGCAAGGCCTTTGGTTTCCATGGTAACTGTTCACAGAACCGTAACAATGTCAATCATGAGGACGGTGAAATCATAACTTGAACCCATCTTGCCCCCAGCGAATATCTTGAGAAGTAGCCATGCTCAATGTCAGACGTCTTGTCTCTCATTGAAGAATGTTTTGTTTCTGCCAATCCATTGGGGGAATAAGGTGAAGGAGGTTAGACACTCATCCTTTGGCTTCTCTGGAGCCCTCTGTATGTATTTTGCTGATATGCTTGTAACTCATTTCCTGCTTGATCTACAGATGAAACAATGCATTTTCCACATCTCTTTCCATCTTGTATAAGCACTTGAAGACAAAATATTAATTCCCCCATATACTATTAAAAAAAGAAAATAAGGGAAGATTTGTCCCTTTTCATTACATTGAATTTCAATTGTTTTAATTTTGTTGTATCTGTTTGGCAAAAAAAAGCAAAACAAAAGCAAAAACAAAACAAAAACAAAAAACCCTCACAGTATGTGAAGTTCCTAAACAGGGATTGCTGAAATAAGACCCAGCATCTTTTGTCTGAGTGAGTGATAGAGGTAAATACCTCAGTGGACTAGACTGAACCATGGATAAGTAGAGGAAACTAAGGAGCAAGCCTTTATCAATTCATGAACAGTCTAAATTCTGGATTCTAAGTGATATCCTACAGTAAGAAGTGTGTTTTGTGTGTGTGTGTGTGTGTGTGTGTGTGTGTGTGTGTGTGTGTGTGTATGAACCTCATGTTTCACAGTTGCCAAGATAATATGCTTGTAATACCTAGAACCTACTTGTAAATCTCATCAAAAATTTAAAGCAGAGGTTATATTTGTTGCCTATTTTATTTGCTTAGTGTTATTTTGTACATATAAATTCCATGGCACTTTTGTCCTGCGTTCTCTAAAGAATCTCTGAGGAGGGAAAAACACCTTTTCTGTGTGAGTTTATTAGAGCATTCAGTTTGGATGCTGAATTGTTGCAAAACCAATATTTTTTACATTTTTCTTCTTAATAACATTCTTTGACCCAGAGAGAACTAAAAAAACTAAGCTATTTGATGTCTAAAAAAATTGCAGAGATAAACTGACATTGTGTTCTATGAAGGTGTCTTTTCAGGAGAAAAATGGAATTTTTAAAAAACGTAATCAAGTTATACAGAGGCCTCTCTGCCCTCAGGTCATTGGTTCAGATTTGTCTGAGGTTGGGAAGTTACACAAAGTTGTGATGGCAGCTGGGCTCTCGGTGCCCTCTGAAAATGAGTTGGAGGTCCCTAGGAAGGTCACTGTGTTGTTGACACTGCCTGAAATTGACATCCATGAGTTCTCCAGGGACTCACAATTCCAAGAAGGCCACAAATTGGCCCAAGAACCTTCCTAAGTAGATGCTAAGCACCCTTATGTTTGCAAACTTTTGAACTGCTTTAAACATAAACTCTGAGAACAGTAAATGATGTTACCTTCACCTTAATAGTATCTGATGGTGTCCTAACTTGATTCATGAATGGGAGGGGCAAAAACCTCAGCAAAATAAAGACAAGCAGTGAGGAAGAAAGTCAAGAGAAGACAAGGTAAGTAAATGAAACATAAATCAGGCAAAGGAAAAGAAGAGGGAGGGAGGGAAGGAAGGGAGGGAGGAGGAGAGGGAGGGAGGAGGGAGGGAGGGAGGGAGGGAGGAGGGAGGAGGGAAAGGGAGGAAGGAGGAGGAGGAGGGAGGAGGGAAGGAGGAGGAAGGAAGGGAGGGAGGAGGGAGGAAGAAGGAAGGAAGGAAAGGAAGAAAGGAGAGGGAGGGAGGGAAGGAAGGGAAGAAGTGAAGTGTGTGTGTGTGTGTGAGAGAGAGAGTCATTGTTCCCATCACAAGGATCTTTCGTCTTTCTTATGCAGGAACCTCATGCTTCTAGTTTCCAAATGTGGCCAGAATTCCAAAGTTACCAATCCTTCTCCTATAGAGAGGAAAGTTAATGGGAAAAAAACAACATACTTTACATTCCAAGAAAGACATCCCAGAGGGATGTCATTCAATTCTTTATTAATAGCCTCCTGAATCCCACACCAAGGCAGGGAGAGAATCAAAGCTGGGCATTTATCCCTCCAACCCAAAGGACCGGGTTGACCATATTTCTAGCAAGAAAATGGAAATTCGAGGTACTTAAAGTGTGTGTGACATCCACATTTTTATGAATGTATATGATTGAATTACTTGTGTGTGTGGGGGGACTTTTGCATCAGGCTTTAAGAACTTTGGAACAAGCAGATGCACTTAAGGTACATATATAAATTAATTAGAGAAAAATGGGAAACAAACAAAAAAAATTTTATATAAAGAAATAATGACTGATGGACTGAAGGTAACAGAAATGTTTTTCTGCATGGCACACCTTTCATTCCACCTGTCTGGGCTTTATAACGGTGGGGCAATGCTGCTACGAGATGATATGTGGAATGAAACAGGCTTAGAAGACAGACCTAGAATTAACTCTTCCCGTTACTCTATTAACTGGTACACTTGACACACAACACTAATAGAATAACTGTCTTGAGTAGCAGGTTACTACCTGTGGGCGTACTTCTAACGAAGCCAGGATGGATGTGCCTAAAAGGCCACCATAATTTGACATGTCTCTTCTCTCCTGTTTTTTCTTGGATATGTCTGTGTTTAGGCGAACACCTTGGTAGACCTTTAGTCTCCAGAGAAACGAGGAAATCCTAGGTGAGACCTCTGTAGAGCGGAGATGAGCTCAGTAGCTCCCCAACCTTTCCTCTGACTGCCACAAAGTAAATCAAGTTTTTCATTCTAAACACTTTCAGCTATTTTTCCATTCTTACTGAACCTGAAACTACCCCACATTCTCTAATCTAGCTATTGTCAGAGAACCTGGCATTTGAAGCACAGGGGACATTTACTTGAAAGCATTTCTCTGACATCACTAACAAAAATGATGTTTGGATCCTTTTCTATTTTGTATTTCACTTCTAGAAGACGAGGAAATAACTAGAACCACAGTAATCTAACAGTAGGGTAATAAAAGATGTCATTTATTGACTAATTATTATGGTCTAGTTTAGAACTGGGTGCTTTATAGTGGGTTTTCATTCAAATAACTCTCTAAGGTGCTTGCAGTCTCCTATGTGTCTTTGAAGACACAGAAGATTAAATGCTTATCCAAGATCACACAGTTATCAAAAATCTACTGGAACTCAAAATTCAAGTAGTGGCTCTAAAATCTTCAGAGAATAATAATAATCTCTTAAACATTCTATTTCTCTCTCAAAAACTTACCTGAAGATGTCTAATCAGACCACGGTTTCCCCAAGTGTTACCACTTCTCACAAAAAGTATTCTGGTGATATACACTGACACAGATATAACACTCAGGAACAATGCAATGGGTGGATATGACCAGAAGCTAAAACTCTGGAAACTAGAAAACAAATGGAAAAGTTGTAAATGACTTTCAAATCCATGAATCTGGACCCTAGGATGGTTATAAGTATCCCCAAAATAAGTCTATGCATGGGAATAAAGCAAGTAGGCACAGCAGCTATACTCCCTGTACTTTCAAAAGTTAAATACAGATGATGCTACAACAGGTGATCTCACTCTTGAAGACTGGGTAAGAAGCTGGTTGAGTCACCTCCCTCACGCCAGTAGGAGCTAGATATGAAGAAGTTGAATTGGATTCTTACTTTCTTAGCTTAGGTGAGCAGAGCTGATGGAGTGAGACTTTGGCCTGAAAACAGAGTTGGATGAGATATACTACACCCAAATAAGTGAACAAAGTACAACCATGGCATGCAATAGAAGATGAAGTTGAGAGTAATCTCAGAAAATATAAAAGAAAAAAGGAAGGAGGGAGGGAGGGAGGAGAAGGGGCGGGGAGGGAGGGAGAGAGACAGAGAGAGAAAAGACAGAGAGGAGGTTTGAAGGATTGAGAGAGGAGAAGACCACCTCCCTCTATGGTGATCCAGGCATTTTCAAACATATACCCCAAAGCTCTTCAGAGGCTACTAGTTTTAACACCACTTCTATATTTAGGGACTGTGTGTATCTCGCCCCTTTATTTTAAACTCTGCCTCTGTGTGTGAGCTATTATCGCAAAATCTCAGAGTGGATGAAAAGAAAGAGTTCTCGAAGCCAGGGTCTCAGATTAAAGTACAACAGGATGGGCTACAGCTGAGGTGCTCTCTTTGCCTTATAGACAACCTGCCTCTGCGATGAACTAATGATAGTACAAAGAAAATCAATCCAAACCAAATGTTTTGTTAACTCCAAATAAATGGGAGGAGTGGCGGAGCAACCTTTAACTCCTTCCACTCCCCACTTAAGACCTAATAGCCACACATTATGTGGAAAAGTACCTATTCGTTTGTAATAATGTAAACACTGAACCTGTTTTCAGACCTCAAAAGTCAATGGTTGTGGCTTGAAATAATCAGCTCCCTAATCCCTGGACCACCAGCATGGTCCTAACACAGTTCTCTCATTTATGTGTCGATTCCCCTACATTCTTTTCACTATATGTGAACTGCCTGTGCATTTCAAATGGACAGTTCTTTTTCAAGTAAACATATTATTCACACGTGGATTTGCAACTGGCTCGTAATGTTGTACTGAACCCACTGACTTTTATCAATACTAAAACAGAAGAGCTGGGTAGATGGCTCCATGGTTAAAGCACCTGTTGTGAGCATGCAGACCACTGCTGAATCCATGCTAATCCTAATGGCACCACCTGCGCTCTAGCATTCAGCAGCCAGGGATGCACCTAGGCAAACTTGCTGGCCAGACTATCAGAACCTGTTGGTCTGCCTTCATTTGAGAGATCATTTGGAGGCAGGAGCAGATGAGTCCCAGTATCATCCTCGGCCTGCGTGTGCAAATGCACATGTGTACCCGCACACAAGAGAAGGAGAAAGAAAGAATACAAAAGAAATAAAAAGGAAACTGTTTGCATGTGTGTTTTACAGATGGAGAAAGCACAAATGTAAGAGATTGCCTAGAAAGCAGGGGCAGGGTAAAGAAGGTATCAAAACAAAGAGCTCCCCCAAACTTAAAAGAGATTGTCTTTCCCCACTGTATAGCTTGTAAAATGACTGGACTTTTTTAGACTATGTGTTCTTGTGATGTTTATAAAAATACATCTTTAAAACTGTCTTCCCGGACTTAAAGACTCTGCTGCAGCTTAAATCTCTGCTTTATTTAACTGCTTCCACAGCATCAAAGAAGCCATTTTCCTTGTAAGACACTGGTGGCGTAGAGGGTTAACATACATTGTTGCATGCTTTCCTTATACATTACTGAATAAGTCTTGGACTTGAGCCTGGATTCAGTTTTTAATGATATGCAAAAGCATTTATATTTCAGGGTTCTGGATGGTGAGGCATCAGGCAGTGTGGAAACAGCACAAGGCACATAGAAGCAAACCTGGGTCCAATGGCCCTTGCTCATGGACTTGCATATCCTGAAGCAAGTGAACTTATACCTCAATTTCTTTATCCTCACAATTAGATGATGAGGCAGTACTTCTTGGGAAGTCTGTGTTTTAATGAGAAACCCTCCTATCAGGTCTGGCTCATGGCGAGCACTTGATAAATGTCAGCCATAAGCTTGTGATGGCCACATTATGTAGCCTATTCTATTTTCTGCCAGCTACACCTTCGGCTACCAGTTTGAAATGCTCCCTTCTGTTCCCATAACCTTTACTCTTGAGTCAGACCATTCTTTGTGGGATTAGATAAGGTTTCCATGTAGGGCCAGCTGGTCTGAAGCTCACGATATAGACCATGTTAGCCTCAAACTTGGAGTCTGATCCTCTGCCTCAAATGTTTTTACTTCTTACATTATTACATCAAAGGACAATGTTTCTTCCTGTAAGTCCTAGGCCAGTAACCATCTAGTCCTCTTGCAAGCCCTGAGCAATTCATATGTGTCTCTAATGCCTCTGCCTCTTTCCCATAAAGCAGGTAATGATAAAATGAAAAATAAAGAACATGAAAGTGTCCACGGTGATGGTGAATAGTGTGTAGATGTTCAAAAGCTGATGGGTGATCACAGTTTCCAATACATAAAACTAAGTAATATCCAATAAACAAAACACCTCATATTCTCTCACTATCCCATGGGGACATTTTTGTGAATATTTAAGTTTCCTCTTGCCTCCAAAAGGATACCTGAGAGATGTAAATGTTCTAGATATAAAGGATTCACAGAAATTTTCAACCCTTTTGCTTCATACTGTGTCAAATAATTGGATTTACACGGTGATCCGAGGCGTCAAGCTGTCCAGGTTACTTTAATTGAATTACTTTCCAATGAGCTTTGTAATACTTGGCAAGGTCTTATATATTTGTCTAATGTGATCAAACCAGAAATAAGAAATTGCCTAGTGAAACTCAAAATGTTTTTGTTATTATTGTCCACCTTTCAAAACAATCCAAAGCCTAAAACTTCAGATGCATTAAACATCTAAAGCTGCCATCCCCAAAAAGATCCTGACCCCACAATGGACTCTTCCCAAATAGTGATCTTCCAAAGTGGCTTCTAAATGGCTGTTATATAAAAATTTTCCAAGCACACAAATCGTCAGGAGCACAGCAATTGCCCAAGCCTAGAAGACTCCGTTAGAATAAGATCCTGACTCCAGCTGCCTGCTTGATACCCGTTTTCAAAGTGAACAGGAGATCAGTTTAAATCACCGAGCTCCTTCCTCAGCAATCTCTTTTCCTTTCATCCTCCCCACTGCTCTGGTGTCCTGGTCGGGAGAAGATGTAGGGCTCTCTAAATAGTTGAGTTCAGCAATCTTCTAAAATGCTGATGCAGCTCCCATGGCTAAGGGAATGCAATATTTCTGTGACAACCTTCCATAATCCTAGGGCTGCTCTCTTAGGTCAGCAGAGGTGATCTCCGGTTCCTGGTCAACTGGAAGTGATTACTCCAAGTTTCATTTGTAGCTGTGGAAGAATCTCCCCTCTTCTTTTTACTTGAATAAATCTACAACTAGCACCAAATACTTAAAAATATCACTGCATTTGTCTTCTCTTCTGTTCCCATATCTGGTGCTATGCCCCACACCCATGGCTGATGACTACAAATACAGTGTGGTCAGCCATATGAGCACACACAAAATTGTTTTGATGCTACAGTTTGTAGAACTGAATTCAATCTTAGGTAGTTATTATTAAGCCACCAAGATGCAAGCAGACCTTTTTTGTTTGTAAAACACCTGGACATACATATGATATGTTCTCTCCAAAAACTGTATAGAGAATGCCACCAACGTGATACAAACAGGAAATAACTAGACATGGCCCTCCTTGCTGACACTCTTCCCCAGAGGTTGCATGTAGACATGAGTCAACACTTTTGATGAGCTCTTAATACTACAGCAGAAATAGGGTCATCCACCCTTAGTCAGGGTGCCCTTAGGGCCTAGTCACCTCCTGTGTCATCTTTCCCAGACAATGTAAGATCCACATCCACTTGGAGAGAGGAAGGGAACAACTGAACAGTCAGAATTCTAAAAGCTCAAGCGGTATTGGGCTCCTGTAGGATGTCGGGTTATACAAAGAACTTACACTTACTATGTGCCAGATACTCTCCTTGTTTCCCATGCATTGTGTCACTCAGTACTCACTGCAACTCCAATACAATTATTGCTGTCCTTGTCTCCAACCAAATGAGGGAAATGAGTCATTAAGTCACTTATCCAGGTGATGTAACAGCCTTAACTCCAATCCTTCTGCTCTCTACTTCCCTACCACTGTCCAATCTACTTCATGTTTTTTTAACCCCCCAAAAGCAAAATAACTAAGAACAACACCTACAGTCTAGAACAATCTTGAGAAATCTCTCCTTCTCTACTCACAGGGAGTCAATATTCACCCTTTTCAGGTTGTTTGATCACCCTGAAGAAACTATGGTGTGCTGGAGATTTAAAGATGAATAAAACCATTTTTGCCACTGGGGAGGCAGCTCTAGGATTTCTATCAGGCAGAAGACAGCCTAGATGCTTTCTATCAATATCACACCATGGTAATGGTGGGAGCCTCCAACTGGCCAGAAGTAAGTAAAGGTCAACTGACTCACAAAGAATGACTGTGACTCATGAGTGACAGTACAGAGCTGTCACCTAGAGGGTTGTGTAGGAGAGAAGAATGGTCCTGGGCAGAGGATGGCCATAGAATGGCAGGAACATGTGAGCACTGAGTTGGGGAAAGAAAGCACATGCTTTAAAATAAGAGTGCAGAAACCTCATTTGTTATGATACAGTGACACTTGCAAGTGTCCCTGTGAGTGAATCACGCTGGGACCTGACAGTTGTCCACTCTTTAAAGAGTCCCCCAAAGAAGCAACCACAAACTTCAGTCTTTGGGCTCCAAATCCCATCTCTTCCCAATTCTTTAAGAGTCGAGCCTGCCGTAGGGAAGTTGGCAATGCTCAGGAAGGATCAGGAGACAAGATCTCTGAAGGTTTTCGATTTAATTCTAAGACTTTCGTTTGGTGCTCTGCAAACAAGAGCAGCCACACGCTCCAGGCGGCTTATCTGGGCCACTCGGTTCTCTCCAAGGTGCCTTTCTTGAGGCGTGCATGCAAACAAAGTCTGAAGTCAGGATTCAGGATAGCCTCCCATTGCTCGTTCACCCTTTTAATTTGCTCAGCCTAATGCTGCTCTGGCAAGGTTGGATCATATCCATTCTCACTTATTGACTTACATCTTCCTTACTGCACAAAGACTTTTGTAGTCATTCATATAACAGACTGAAATGATAGAATACTTGTGTGTGTGTGTGTGTGTGTGTGTGTGTGTGTGTGTGTGTGTGTTTTAAGATCTCATTAAAACTAGAGACAAACCAAGGGACAAACAGGATAAGGTTTAACAACTATCAGGCTCTGGGCCTAAACTCTGTTTGAGCTATCAATTTTGCCATAAGCTTCCCAACAGCCAAGGCAAGACCAGCAAGCTCATCAATGATAGTTCTTTCTACCCCCAATAACTCCCAGGAGGTTCTCGGGAAGATTCTTAGCTCAGATACTTAGCTCTAAATGTTTCTTATGAAGTGCCCTACATGGAACTCTGGGAAATGCAAGGATTAATATTAATAATGAGGTTCCTGTATATGCTTCATGTCCAATGGAAGACTGCATCCAGCAGCCTTCTCTTTTACCAGGCTATACTGGGACTTGTATGTCTAGCATTTTCTGGTCCATCTGCTTCTCATTCTCATGGGCTCCCTTGATTGAGGGCACAAGCAACTCCCTATCTCTCTTCCTCCCTTCCTCCTACCCCTCCTTCTTCCTTCTTTCTTTGCCCCCCCTTCCCAGTATCCCTGTGTCTGTCTGTTGTCTTCCACTCTTTGAGCTCTTCTGTGCCCCACAGAGGCATTTCTCATTGGATGCCTCCTTTTCTTCCACTTGTCGGCAACATATTTTTCAAATTAGCACTTAGTAGCTTTGGGGAAACCCAAACATTATTGGGAAGAGAGTGAGGAAGAGCCAACTGAAAAAAAAAAAGTCTGCTCTTTTTTTCAGCTTGTTATAAATTTGCAATACAAGCAAAGAAAAATAAACACCCAGATTCTACAACCGATATAAAAGTCCTTTAGTTGGACAAGGCACCAAAGCTTAGTCTGCCCCCCAGATCCTGTGCTATTTACAAGCTGGGAGCTGTTTCTCATTCAGAATACCAGGGCATATCAGCTTTTATCCCCTCCTCCTCCTGTCCCCTCCCTCTTTTCTTTCCCCTCCCTCCCTCTCCTAATTCCTCCCTCTCACCTCCTCTTCTTTCTCCTCTCTTTCTCTGCCCTGATGTCTTCACCCACCATATTTGCCTGAGGAAGAATAAGAGCCAGAGAGACAGGCACAAATGAATAGCACACTCAGCACAGAAGACCCCAGAATTCCATCCTGCTCGGGAAGCCATACCTGTCTCTGGTCTCTGAGAAATGCCTACACTTTTAGCTCCTTGGGATGTTTCCCTGCCCCTGCTAGGGGAGGATGTCAGAAACCAGCTGATCTGCATTAGAAGATACACGCTCTTGTGAGAGCCTCTGTTGTGACTTTGTTCCTCCCCTAGGAGGGCTGCCCCCACCCTGACTTGACTAAGTACCAAAGGGCCTGGATTTGAACCTGGCCCTGGCAATTGCTAACAGTGTCCTTGAGTAAGTTCTCTTAACCTTCCAAACCCTTGCTTTCTCCTTTAGGCAGCATGGATAATAACCTTGTAGCTATAAAAATTAGGAATCAGAATTGTTCTGTCACCACCGAGCACAGAGCAAATTCCAGTTGCTGTGGAGTAAGGAAGTATCCACCTTGCAAACACTTCAGCTGAGTCCCCAGCTCAACCACAGCCTCTCACCCTAACACAGACTCACTAGCTGGATTTGTCTAAGCACAGCCTTTATCTATGCCTTAGTTTCTCGTAGTGACTATTTTGACAAAAGAAGTCACCTCAGAGCTGGGGCTTTTAGCAGTCAAATGAGACTAAGCATCAGGAAGGACTTTGACATCTGTAAAATGCTAGACAAACACTAGCTGTAGTAGCCTTAAGCAGGATCCAAGGAGCCCATGCCCTGTCTCCAGTTTCCAGCCTTCAGCCTTGGATAGCTCTCAGCTAAGTTTATCACATTCTCCCCTACAAGATGTCTTCTCCTGCTGACAATTACCTAATTCTTTTCCCAATAACCTAGCTCCCTGAGTGGAGCCCAGGATTCCATAGGGAAAATTAATCTATGCCTGTCTTTGGGGTGTTTACTAGCCAAGGCAAAGAATAAATAACTAACATGCCTGGCTGAAGGAGGGCAGAGCATAGTGGAAACAATGCCAGTCTTGAGTGAGAAGATCCATGGCAGATGCAGAGTTTGCTGGACGATCTTGCCTCCTCTAACCTTTGACATTTCTTCCTGTGAAATGATTAATAATAATAACTTCACTCAAACAATTGAAGGAAGATTGAAGAAGATAAAATCTATTCACAATCACACACACACAAACACACACACAAGTTATTATCACTATTATCTGGCAGGCACCTAAATGAACCAGACAGGTACTTAACTGACTATGACCATAGCCCAGGTACTATATATGATACTATGTGTTACTATGGCTAGTTCTTACAGGAGAAGGGGATCTCACTCTGTGAATTAATCACCTCTTTGCTTCCCTTTTACTGACAATAATATCAAAGCTGAGAAGGGAAGCGCAGTAAGTTAGAAGAAAGTGCTGGTCTCAGGATTGTCAGATTCTTTAATTCCAAGTTTATAGTCTTCCCCTGACTGTCTGATACAGATTGCTCTAACTCCTCAAGATTCGTCTACAGTAGGAATAGACTTCCAAAGGTTGCTTTCTTCTCACAACAGACTCCTGGTATATATTTTCTTATGTAACTTTCCCTGAGAGGCAAACTCTCAAGACAAAGACTTGATTGTTAGTAGTTTGATTGAGACTCAGAGACCGTGCAAAGGATCAGAAAACAGTCAACTAGTTTTCTTACAAGCATAAAACCTTGTTGGGGACAGGCTTCAAAGTCATCCCTTTCCTTCTATTAAAAATGCTAGTATTTCCATACAACTCCTGCTGGCCAGTAGTTTTAGACTTCTTGGAACAGAGTAAATACTCAAACATACACACTTTCATATATTCTGTGAAATGGGGAAGATCTTCCAAACAAGAGACACAGATGCCTGGAAACCACAGCATCACAGCAAATACGTGAACCAAGACCCAGAACAAGCATACATAAGTATGAAGATGGAAGGGTGGAATAGCAGAGAGAAAGGTAAATAAAATCATTTAAATCCTGCTTTAAGGATTTGATAGGCTCAAATTCTTCTTATGATATGATATCATACATATAAAACCTAAGGAAGACTAGATCTAGATTCTCTATCCACTAATAGGCTTATACCATGTAAGTTCCCAGTGCCTCCCAACTTTGATTGTGGTGTGTTTCCTTATCCTTTCCTGGGCTTGGCCTGTAAATTTCTTTGTTTAAGTGCATGGTAGTGGTATATATATATATATGTGGGCAAAAGACTCCAAAGATTTGCTTATTAGAGCTTAAATTGCTGCATCTTATGCAGAGTTATGCTGATGATTTCAAAAGACAGATGTGCTACTCCCACAAGGCCAGCTTAGACAAGCTAACTCTAAGCAGTCCCAAACACATGGGTCAAAACAGATCAATCAGCCAGCTGAACTCAGGCTACAACAACTGAGCTGAACCACATACACATAAGGGGAAAAATACTACTGTCATGTAACATTGAGGATTTGGTTGGCTTGATGCTGGGAACCAGAGAACTACTGTAACAATTATTGCTATTTTCTCTGGTAGCACCAAATATTTATCTTTAAAATAAAGTTCGAACCATGTTTTCTTTTTGGACCACTACTTGAAAGTACTTGTTTACTTGCCATATGTCATCCCATCACTGATCTGTAGACTTAGTAAAGTCAAGTACTTGACTCTGTTACTGACCCAAATACCATTAGGGGTCAATACAATATTACCATAGAGTAGGTGGCAAGTGAGTATTTGTTGATTACGAATCAACTTTTACTCTCATCTATACACATTCAAAATGCTACTCAAATTATATTTAACTTAGTGAAGACAAGCACCCACACACAACTGTAACTGAGTCCTCTTACTAAAAGAGAGGAACAATTGACACTCCGTGCAAAAGTTAAATGAAGTTGTTTTGTTTTGTTTTCTAAAAATGTCATTGGAGTGACTGTTTGGCAATTTAGAATGAACAGAAGATTACCTGATGGAGGTCTGAAAACACAGCATTCCCACTGGAAGGGACACGTGCATTATACAAGAATGTCTGGAGTAAAAATATACAAGAACTTAAGAAGCTAGATAGCAAAACACCAAATAATTCAATTAAAAAGTGGGGTATATAACTAAATAGAGAATTCTCAATAGAGGATCCAAAATGACTAAAAAACACTTATGAAGAGCTCAATATCCTTAACCATTGGGGAAATGCAAATAAAAACAACTCTGAGATACCATCTTACTCCTGGCAGAATGGCTAAAATAAAAAACACCAATGACAGTTTATGCTGGAGGATGTAAGAAAAGGGAAGATTCATCCACTGCTGGTGGGAGTGCAAACTTTGAAAATCAGTATGGCAATTCCTCAGGAAAATGGGAATTGGGTTACCTGAAGATTCAGCAATTCCACTCTTAGATATACTCAAAGGATGCACCTCCTACAAGTATATCTGTTCAACTATGTTCATAACAGTATTATTTGTAGTAGTCAAAACCTGGAAGCAACCCCTAGATGCCCCTCAACTGAAGAATGGATAATGAAAATTATCCATTTACACAATGGAGTACTATTCAGTGGGGGGGGGGACAATGGAATCTTGAAATTTGCAGGCAAATGGATGGAACTAGAGAAAACCATCCTGAATAAGGTAACCCAGTCACAAAATGGTGAACATGGTATGTACTCACTCATATATGAACTTTAGACTTAAATCAAAGTATCACCAGCCTACAATTCACACCTCCGAGAAGCTAGGAAACAAGGAGGACACTAGAAGACATACATGGTCCTCTAGAGAGGGAAAGGGGCAAGATCTCTCCAGCAAATTGGAAGCATGGAGGAGGGGAGGGAGTTAGGAAGAGAAGGGAGAAAAGGAGGAGGAAGTGGGTATAAGGGAACAGGAAAATTGAGACGGGGAAAAGAATAGAGGAGAACAATAAAAGAGATACCATAATAGAGGGAGCCATTGTAGGTTTTAAGAGAAATCTGACACTAGGGGAAATGCCCAGAGATCTATAAGGATGACCCCAACTAACAATCTAAGCAATAGTGGAGATGCTACCTTTAATGCCCTTCCATAATAATGGGATTGACAACTACCTTATATGCCATCCTAGAGCCTTCATCTAGTAGCTGATAGAAACAGAAGCAGATACCCAGAGAAGGAGGAGTGATGCAGCAAATGGGTCAAGACCAGGCTGGAGAAACCCACAGAGTCAGCTGGCTTGAACAAGGGGAGCTCATGAACTCCAGTCTGATGATAGCTGGGAAACTAGCATAGGACCTGATCCAGACCCCCTGAATGTGGGTGTTAGGAGGACTGGGCAGTCTATGGGGCCTCTGGTGTGCATCAGTATTTATCCCTAGTTATATGAATGGAGCCCATCCCACATAGAGGATACTCCCTCAGCCTAGCACATGGGGGAGGGCCTGGGCCCTGGTCCAAATGATATGACAGACTTTGAAGACTCCCCATGGAAGGCCTCACCCTCCCTGGGGAGCAGAAGGTGATGGGCTGGGGTTTGGTGGGGGTGATATGGGAGGGTGGGAGGGTGGGGGACTGGGATTGACATGTAAAATAAACTTCTTTCAATTTCATGGGGGAATGTCTGGGGTAAAGCAAAGGCATATAGGAAAGTGATGGGTGACACTCCGCTGAAAATAGCTGTAAGTGACAGTCTATGAGACCTATACATTGTCCTTCTAACAGCAGCTAAGATTGAGAAAGCTTAAGGAGGATGAGGCAACCCTGGCCTTCAAGGTTCTGTGGAGCAATATCCATGTGTAGAAGCCATAGGATTAGCAATCCTTGAGCATCTGTTTTCTGATCTTAACAATCTCTACAGAGTTAGATAAGGAGACAAAGCAGACACCAGAAATCCAGGTCCTACAAGCTATCTTCTGCTCACAACTATCTAATTCTTTTCCCAATAACCAAGTTCCCTGAGTGGAGCCTGGCAATCTGCAGGGAAAATTAATCTCTGCCTGTCTTTCTATATGTGGGTGAGGGCATCTGCTAGCCAAAGCAAAGAATAAATAACAGGGCTGAAGGAGGCCAGAGCATAGTGGGAAACAATGCCAGTCTCAAAGTGGGAAGATCCAGAAATAAATGCAAAGACCTAGTTAATGTTATATTGATAGGAAATATCAGTTTCATATAGTTAGCACCATACTCACCAAGTTTCACTAAACCTTCTTTAAATATGATTATAAACTGGGTGATAGAATTGGCACTGTGAAAAACTGAAACATAAAGAATATTCTTAAGAATGTAAGAGGGCTGGAAAGGTAGCTCAGTGGTTAAGAGCACTGGCTGCCCATGCAGTGGACCCAGGTTCAATTCTCAACACTTATAGGGCAACTCACAATGCTCTGTTACTATGGTCTCAGGGTTTTGATGCCCTCTTCTAACCTCTGAAGATACCAAGAATGAATGCATTTTTCACACACATACATGTTGGCAAACACATATACCAAAATTAAAATTTAAAAACCTTAAAAAAAAAAAAAAGGCTCAAAATTCCTGATGCCACTAAGATGAATAAAAAAAAGTATTGGAAAGAGGGGGGAGCAAGGTGGGTTTTTCCTTGTTTGTTTTGTTTTGTTTATAATTAATTTGGGGGCAGACTGCAAGGATGTGAGGCAGATACACACAAACTGGAGGGTAAACAGGATTGAGGTAAATGATGTGAAATTTCTAAAGAGTCAATAAAGAGTTATGTTTAAAACATTTTTTAAGTAAATAATTTAAAAGATGAAAGTATCTATGCAATTTAAGAATAATCAACAAAAGATGAAATAAAGTAAAATTGTTGCTGGGTGGAGGTGGCACACTCCTTTAAATTGAGCACTCAGTAGGCGGAGGCAGGCATATCTCTGTAAGTTCAAGGTCAACCTGGTCTGCAGAGCTTGTTCCAGAACAGCCAAGGCTACACAAAGAAACACTGTCAAAATAAAATAAAGACTAATAGATAAAATCATTTTTGGTGTTGCTGCTGTTATTCTCAGTTTGGCTTAGTTTGGTTGGGTTTGGTTAGATTTGGTTTGATTTTTGTTGGGTTGGGTTTGTATAGTTGTTGGGTTTGGTTTGGTTGGGTTTGGTTTGGCTGGGTTGTATTGGATTTGGTTTGGTTTGGTAGGGTTTGGTTGGTTTGGTCGTGTTGTGTTGGGTTGAATTGGGTTGGGTTTGGTTTGGTGGACTGAGTTGGTTTTATTTGGTTTAATTGAATATGGTTTGGTTGGGTTTGGTTGGATTTGGTTTGGTTTTGGCATTTGTTTCAGGAATCAAACCAAGGGCAGGCAATTTCTCTATCATCATGCCACATCTTTGATGTTCTAAAAATACTGAAGAAGAAAATAGAGGCATTACTGAAAAAAAAGAACATAAAAGAACAAAAAAATGTTTTTCTTTTTCAGAATATTTGATCTAGAAAAAAAAGTTTAAATCCATCCCCAGATATCTATAACCTTTGTGAATTTTATAGTAAAGGAAAACAATTCCAAAAACATACAAGAGATAAAAAGCCGTTTGATAGATACAAAATTTAGACTGGCCTCAGAGTTTCTCTGTAACAGCAAATATCTGAAGAATATAAGGCAATATCTATATAAAAGTTTGGAAGAAAACATTATGAAAATAAAGTCTAAACTGGGCATGGTAGCACACCTTTTGGCCCATTTATCCCAGAGGAAGAGGCAGGCAGATTTCTGTAAGTTCAAGGCCAGCCTCATCTACATAGTAAATTTTGGAACAGCCAGGTCTATGTAGAGAGACACTGTCTCAAAAAACATATCATAATAATAACCTAGAGTCTAAGAAAATAATCTTTCACTTGTGATTTTTACCCCTATGTTAGACTTAAATGTTAAAAATTACTCCTAATGGTTATGTCCCCCCATCTCTTCTCTCAGTTTATCTGACATATCTTTTATGTTTTGATCCTAATTCCTTGATGGCAAACTGTTGCAACTACTTCTATTGTTATAGTAATAATAAAACTGAGGAGTCAGATATTAGGGTATAATCCTGATAGCTCCACCGCGCAATGGAGAAACAATCAGCTGACCCTCCCTCCACCTGGACTGACAGTGCAAACAGATCTCCCACAACAGCAACCTTCAAAGCTGTATGACGTCTCCAGTCCTGGGGAAATATCAACAATGATGGACTCTTGATGGTATATATGCAGCAATTAACTATTAAAATCTTCCCACTTTACTGTGTGCTTCAACTCTTTGAACATATAAAGTCTTTTTAAAAGGAAATCTAATTCTTTTGTCTGGTATGCAAATATCTGCAGTCTAATTTCAACGCACCCTTTCTGTGGCAATATTAGTTTTTATCCCATGACCTTATCTACTCCTTTGAGTTCCTTGCTGTTTTTAAATTGCACTCTGTTCTCTCCCAGGCCCATTACCCACATTCTTCTCTCCTATAGGATCACCCTCCTCACCTCCATGCCTGGCTGCTATCCATCATTGATGACGAAAATAAATACTACATTTCTATAAAGGAAAATAGTCAATTGTTTCTTTTCTGCTTCACCCTTATCTTAGACGCACATCATCTTATGCTCTTTACCGATCACACTTTACAACATGACAGAGAGACAGCTCTCTCTAGTTTTAGGACAGAATTTGACACAGAATAAGCATCCATAAAGTTCTCAAGGTTTGGAAGAGAGGGGGGGAGAGGCGGCGGGGGGAGGCACTCTGGGGAGATTTTGACTAAGATAATGCTAAACTAAATTCAAATTAGAGCAGTTAAGTCTGGGACAGAGACTATCTGTGATCTTGTGTGCATTATACACTCTACTATAGCAACCAGGACTCACTGCCAAGCTTATAGGACCCAGTCTCATCTGAGAAGGGAGAACCTGTGGTGATACGTTATTTATGATTTACTAAAACCTACCTGAGGATTCAGGAACCAAAGCCAACCTCAAGCTATTGGGATCTAGGTAGTGTTGGTACATACACTTTAATCCCAGGACATAGAAGAAAGGCAGATGGATCTCTGAGTTCAAAACCACTCTAGGCTACTGCCCTCTGGAGAGTTAATCAGGGCTCACACTTTTAATTCCAGGATTTGAGGTACAAAAGATAGCAGAGGGGCTGGGAGTTGGTGGCACATGCCTTTAATCCCAGCACTAGGGAGACAGAGGCAGGTGGATATCTGTGAGTTCGAGGCCAGCCTGGTCTAAAGAACTAAGCTCAGGACAGGCTCCAAAGCAATACCAGAGAAACTCTGTCTCAAAAAAAAAAAAAAAAAAAAAAAAAAAAAAAGGCGGGGGTTAGGTCTTCAGTGGTCAGTATCAGGCACTGAGTTTCTAGCCATGCTAAGGAGAGCATAGCAGTTGGAGTGAATCTGAAGAGCATTGAAGTCGGGAGCAGTTTGAAAATTTGAGAATCACCCCTTTGGTCTCAGCATAGGTAGAGGTAGAGCTAGTTGCTTTGTTTAGCTGATCTTCAGCTTGAAGTTTGAACCCCAATATCAATCTCTGGATTTTTAGTTATTATTTTACAAGAACATGTTATATGGGTCTAAGTAACCAAAGACTGTTGGTATTGTGCTATAAATGTTAAACAGTTCTTTCATATTTAAAGTTATTATTTTTAAAAATTCACCTTTTTGGGGGTGTAAGTGTTGGTACATTGTGTGCTTATGGAGTTCAGAAAGGAGTATCATATTTATTGAAACCAGAGTTACAGTGGTTTGTAACATGGGTGCTAGGATTCCAAACTCTGGACCTCATTATTGAGCAGTAAGTGCTCTTAACCTAAACCACCTCTCCAGATCTGTTTTTATTAGCACATTCTGGTTAAATTTCTCTCTCATATCACTCAATATTTTATTATAGAAAATCTGTTAGTGCTTATGTTTATCTCATGTATGAATATTTTACAGAACTCATCAGTTCTAAGTGATTTACAGTTGGTATTCTTGGGCTTTGTTTTTTATATGGTATTTTTAGTAATTATTTGAGAATTTCTTATAGTGTATTTTCACCGTATCCACCCCCATGTCTCTCCTAATTCCTCTCATGTCTACCTCCCACTTCCTCACCTTTCCCAACTTTTTGTCGTCATTGTTTAGGATAATCATATCCAAATAGCTGTGACATTGTTCTTTCTTTACAGAAGTCATATGTCTCATTTCTGTTTGATGACAGTGTGTGGCACACATGTAAAAACCCTTTTTCCTGCATGTGTTGATAACAACCCTAGCATTATCATCATTTTTATTTTTTAATAGTTCATCAAAAAACATGTTGAAAAAATCCTAGTTTCTTATGAATTATTTTCTAAAAGTCTAGAAAGCCCATTACTTAAGCCCATTGAACTAGTACTGACATACAGCATTGGTGGTATTCTCTGGAATTATTATGTTCCATGTTAATCAGCTTCCTTCCATTTTAATATAAAGGAGCTATCTTCAGATCCCCAGACAAATCCTATTTAGTAACAATGAGTGATCCTTTTGATGCTTTGTTGTATTGTTAGCTCCAACTTTATTTTTATCAAATTTATACCAAGAATAGTCTGTAGCTTTCTTTTGTATCATATCAGGATTATGCTACTCCAACTATCCTCTAAGACCATGCTGGGGAATTAAGAATAACATTATGGGAATCTCCATCCCCACATTATCAATTATTTTCATAAAGTGCTAATAACTGAACATTCTCAAGGTAGAATATGGCTTTGAATTTCTATTTTTCCTGTCTCGATCTTCCTGTTCCCTCATGCCCACCTATACCCTCCTCTTCTCCCTTCTCTTTCTCCTAACTCCCTCTCACCACCACCACCACCACCCCCGCTCCTAATTTGCTCAGGAGATCTTATCCATTTCCCCTTCTCCCAGAGGACCATGTATGTCTCTCTTAGGGTCCTCCTTGTTTCCTATCTTCTCTGGTGGTGTGGATTGTAGGCTGGTGGGCCTTTGCTCTATGCCTTAAATTCATATATGAGAGTACATAGCATGTTTGTCTTTTTGTGACTATGTTACCTAACCCAGGATGGTTTCTTCTAGTTCCATCCATTTCCCTGCGAATTTCAAGATTCCATTTTTTTTTTCCTGCTGAGTAGTACTCCATTGTGTAAATGTACCACATTTTCTTTATCCATTCTTCAGTTAAGGGGCATCTAGTGCTTCCAGATTCTGGCTGTTACAAATAATGCTACTATGAATATAGTTGAATAGATGTCCTTGTTGTATGAATGTGCATCTTTTGGGTATATGCCGAAGAGTGGAATTACCGGAACTTGAAGTGGACTGATTCCCATTTTCCTGAGGAACCACCATACTAATTTCCGAAGTGTCTGTACGAGTTTGCACTCCCACCAGCAGTAGAGGTGTGTGCTCCTTTCTCCACCTCCCCTCCAACATATACTGTCTTTGATGTACAGAAATGGAAAACTCCATGAGCTTCTCTTTGTTCTTTCCACTATGCCATCTCTTTGCAAAGAGTCACAGAAACCAAATGAGAATTCTTCTAGTTGCTGAGATTAAATAAAAGTTATCTAAGGGCTAAGAATGGAATGAGAGTCTTACTCTGCTCTAAATGAGGCCAATCTGAAGCAGAACCCTATCACCTGACTGATCGAGCATGGTAGTGTCTTGAGCACCTCACATTCTCACACACACTGTTCTGTATCTTGCCAATAACAATCAGTAAATGCCTACAATTCTTTTGGTGTTGAAATATTCTCCTGGATTAAGTCCCTTCCAATCTGGGTTTGGATTTTGTTTGTTTGTTTAAAAATAAAGAAGAAGAGATGTGAAAAGCCACCTCACCTTACAAATCAATTCTCTCAAGTGAACAAGGTGCAATAGTACAGCATCATTAAGCAACATGTAATTACCATAAGCATGTAAGACAGGGGCCTATGTGATTGACAAGGAGCAAAGGAGTGGGACCTCTGTTGCACACTTTAGAGTCTCTCTTCCCAAGCAGTGTATTATCTTTCATACAGTGAACCTCTTAGGCATGTGCATTCAATTGATATTGCACATTAGTAAATGGCATTCCATTTGAACAAGCAAGAGGCAAAGGCATAAGCACTAAACTTTCCTGGGTTTTGTTTAGTCACTGAGCCAAGACATTTGAATGGGTCTTTGTCTCAATTACTCGTTGCCCCTCAAAGCCACTGCTTTTCTTACCATTCTTGCTTTCCTTATCCCCTCCATGCCTGGGAATGTATGGAGAAGGCCATTTGCTGTCCTGAAGCCTCCACAGGGAACTTCATTTTAGGCTCACCACAGGTGACAGCAGAAGCTGCTATTTTACAAATGCACTCCCAGCACTGATCCTTCCCTTACCACTACCTGGATTTCCACCACCTTCATTCCCAGTTAGGACAGATAAATTATCCCCATTGCAAAGGCCCATGTCATATGCACAGACATGCATGCTTATGCATTCATACAACCTTGATTGGCAGGCAGGGGAGCAGTCACTTGAAATCCTCTCCTACAATAATTCTGTATTAGTCAGAGTTCCTCATTGAAAATGAAAAAATATTTCCAGATTATAGAAGTTAGAAAAGCAAGTGAATTCATCTCTATGGTATAAGAGGAACACCTGATGGATCTGGTGTACATTTGAGAAATGTCATCAAATAGAGCACCAATACCAAGCCAGCTTGGAAAGGCATAATCAAAGCATGATTTTATTAGAAGTATCCTAAGTAGTTATTAGGAATAATTACTTAGAAGACCAGGCCTATAAACTAAGAGAAACTGAGCTTGCTAAGACACAGCTGGTACCACTGCCATCTGTAAACCCTAGATGCCACCTCTATCATTACAGAATATTCCGGAGTGGTCATTCAAAACTGCTTCTTCTTCTTTGCCTTATTCCTTCACCTAAACTAAACTCCTACAAGTAGGATATTGTAGTTTCACACTTGTCATCTCAGAGTGTCAGAGTGTAGACAGTAGACCGAGGAGATTCTGAGTTTAAGGCCAGCCCTGAGCTATACAGAGAGCTACAATCAAGCTGAGCTGCATAGTGAGAGCCTGTCTAAAGTGATAATTAATAAAAAGTACTGAGGAATGGGTCCTCCGTCCTATGAAAGCCAAAGCAGAGGAATGGAGTTAGGAAGAAAGAAGGAAAAAAATGTTTTCTACATGAAGAATTCCTTTCTTATTGTGTATTATTCCTTTCTTCTTGTTTTTATTTTTTTAATCTAAGCTTTGTTGAAGGTTTTTAAAATTATATGTATGTGGGAGAGGGAGAGGAGTATTACATAGTACAGAGGCCAGAAGAAGGTATTAGATCCCCTGGAGCTGGTGATATAGGTGTTTGTGAACTGCCCAGCATGGGTGCTGGGAACCAAACCTGTGTCTTCCTCATGCACTTGACTGCTGAGCCATCTCTCTAGCTCCTGAATCTAAGCTTTGAAGTTCAGAAAAAAAATTCATTACAGAAACTCTCTGGCTCCAGAGCATTTTGTTAATGAATATATATTTAAAACACCCATTTTCTATAATTATTGGCATGTTTTAAGTACTTACAACTGGTCTAGTTGAGGATGAGTAAAAACACAGTCACTGCTCTCAAGGAACTTAGAGCAAAATCAATCATGCTTGTGTTTCTCCTTAAGACTCGACCAAGCAGAATGTCTGTCACAGAATGGATTCTGGAGGAAGCTTCCAGGAAAAACAGCTTCCAACTGCAAATCTTTATTAAAAGGCTCATTTTAATACTGTTATGCTTGTTGAAAAGGGGGGCGGGATTCTCCCAACTGGGTGAGTGTGTATTGTTAAGATGGGTTAAAGAAGCCACACTTGTGGGCTGACACTAGTCATGGTTCACACAAAAACAACCAAGATCAGTAAATATGGACTATCTAGATATTCAAGTAGCCAAGAAGATGGCCCCTCATCATACATGGATAATTTGTGTGTAACAATGAGTCAAGATTAGTGAAAGTTAGTTTGTATTATACTCAAAAGTACAATAGAGGTTGTTTTTAAATTTTTAAGCACTGTTAATGGGAACCCCAGGAAGACTATAGGAAGCTGTCATAATCAGAATTGAACTGAACCATCTAGTTTTATAAGCATAAGGAGTGACTGCTAAAGGCAAGTCCATTCACCATTTGTTAGAAATATGTTGAGATTTGGAGCCATCAAAAACTAAACTTTTCAATTCAGCCAATCCTCATGATGAAAATTATAAATATTCTGGTAATCATAAGAATCCCTTTAGAAGTGAGCATATGTTTACATAAGATATCATTATGGTCCTGTTTGCTTAACCAAAGATTCCCAACCCAGGCACCTGAATGAGGATGGGAAGCCGAGTTAGTCAGGAAGTGCCCATTTCAAAAACCCCTGGATGGGACCGAAGGGGGTTTTTCTTAAAGCTTTCTTTTCTTACTGCTTTTGAAACTTCATTTTTTTTGCTAACTTGTCCAGAAGGAACATTATAAGGTGGAATGAAAAAGAGATAAAAACTTCCAGCAAAATGATGACATGTCAGTCCTTTAGGGGGGAAAAAAACCCTGCTTGGATGATTCTTCACAATGGTCCCAGTTGATATTTAAGCATCCAAAATGTGCAAATCATTGCATTATTTTTCATCATGCCAGAAAGCGCTTGCATTTTTATTTTTGTGGGGCAGGAGCAGATGAATTCCTAGAAAAGAAGCTGGCACCAGGCCATCCCTTAGAAGCTAATGTGCTGAGGGTCCAGAAGGTAACAAGTAAGAGATTTTGTTACCATTTGCAAATAGATGTTTGGTATCTACCATCTCATGGAAACCCCTGAGGGTTACAAATCATGATCCCAATTTAACAATTAAGGAGATTCAGAAAGAATAAGTAATTTCCCAAATGTCAATTCATGTACCACAGTCTGACTTCAACACTGATGACCCAATTCTATTTGGTCAATGTGATCATCTAGACATATGTCAACTGCCTCCATCACTGTTCTTCTTTGAAGTTCAACACTCCCAACAGAAAGACCACACTTTACTGAAAAGAGGAAGATGGACACAGCTCTCCCAAGAAAACTCCAGATCAGTGTTAATTTAGTTCATACCCAATGGATCATGAACAGGGGTGGAACTTCCCTGTAATCTGCTGTGACACATGTACAGAGAGAGAGAGAGAGAGAGAGAGAGAGAGAGAGAGAGAGAGAGAGAGAGAGAGAGAGAGAGAGAGAGAGAGAAAGAGAGAGGGAGGGAGAAGGAGAAAGAGGACATTACAGTTTGTAGAAAAATAGAACAACTGAGAGCTGATACTTACACAAAGGACAGTTATGGCCACTACATCACCAGTCCACTTTACCTCATTGTTTCAAATCAAAACCAAAATGACTTGTCCAGCATGACCAACTATTATTCCATCAATCTGGGAGAAGAGGCGAGGATCCTCAGATTTCAACTCTAGAGCTCCTGCCACTATATACACCCAATTTTTGAAAAATGTCCAAAATATAATTTAGTTTGATTTATGTTAATCTGAAAAATAAATGTATTTCATTCAGCTCTTTGAGAAAAGGGGCTGTTGTGTAATGAAACATAATATTTGAGAAGAATAGAAAGTCATTTCCAAAGAACATTGGAATCCCTGCTTTAAATAATTCCTCCTGAAAGAACTGCCACAATGAGTGGCTCCTTAATGTCAGCTTTGGGGATTTGGACAGAGGGGACAGAGTTTTTCTGGAATTTCTCCATCTCTGTTTCAAAGCAGGACTAATTGAATCACTATAACCAAGCTGCCTCCATGGCCCTGGGGAAGACCACTGCCATAGGCCTGCATCTATACAGGAGTAGTAAGGCTTTCTCGAGGGATCATCATGGAACCACCAATTGCCACACACTTGCTCACCATATTCCAATGCATTTTCATTTAGCCACAATGAAAGGGGCACTGTTCTGATACTAACACAAAAGATGCATTCACCAGACTTCTGCCAAATTCTGTACCACAATCCTCTCTCTCTCTCTCTCTCTTTCTCTCTCTCTCTCTCTCTCTCTCTCTCTCTCTCTCTCTCTCTCTCTGTGTGTGTGTGTGTGTGTGTGTGTGTGTGTGTGTGTGTGTGTGTGTCTATACCTCGCCCTCGCCGCCTGCCTGCCTGGCACTCAAAGGCAACTGAGGGTTGTTGATAGCTCTGTGCTGCCTAAGCACCTATTAGGAAACATTTGAACTACATTATTTCTCAGGTCCCATGTAGCCTAGGAGTCCCATGATTTAAGCGTATATTTTGCTGCTTTGGGATTCAAACCACAAGTCTGGGGAAAGGGGATTGATGAGAACATGCATAGGTTGGAATCAGGTGTTGTTACTTGACTCCCACAGCTGGAAAGGTTTGCTAAAGGCACTGGCACACTGTACACAAACTTTCTATATTTACCACCTTAAGAAAGAAAACGAAAGCCACCAAATCAGGGGAGCACTTTCAGGCAACATTCAAAGAAAGGCAACTACCATTGTCAAGATCTAAAGTAATCTAGAAATAGGAAACCACGCCATTAAATTGTAAGTGTCAGACAAACAAAACAACAAACAGTAGATTTTTAAAATCATAAATATCAATTACTATGATACCTCAATTAGCAATAAATTACATCATTAGGATATATTCCCAAAGCAGAAATGGTAAGGGAAATGATCAGGTCTCCTGGGAAAGCTTGCACAGAAGTCAAAATGGAAGGAAAGAAGAGGACAGAGAGGCAACAATTATGCTGCATCTGTTTCTTCCACATCAGCGGGGGGCACTTTCCCCTAAATCAGTTGAACAGTCAGTGATGTGAAAGATGAGGGCTCGTTAGGCAGCCTGCAGACAGCACCTGAAATGGTTTGTCAAACAGTCGTCCCTCTGAAAGTCAACAAGGAGCTAGGAGGTGATGCTTCATTTACACGGGAGAAGACAATGACAACCAAGACCCAAAGACAAGGCATCCCCGCTTTTCATGGCCTTTTTACACTTAGCTTAGAGAAAAATAAATAAAAGAGGAAGAAGACAAAGAAAGGGAATGACAGAAACAGAACTTCGGGCAGCAGTGCAGAAGTGAGGGGTGATACTTTTTCAGGCCTGTGCAATACCCAGGACTGTATGAACATCATCACTTTTTCATTCATAACAACTCAATAAGGTAGTTTTCATTCCACTTTCAGAGATAATAAAACTCACAAAGAAAATCTTTCTCAAAGTCATCCTGAATTAGGTTCAAAGACAAATATGTTCAGCTCGGTGTCCCAGCATCTTTGTATTAGCTTCTTCTTCCTTTTTTTTTTTTTTTTTTTTTTTTTTTTCTTTCTTTCTTTCTTTCTTTTTTTTTTTTTTTTCTTTTTTCTCTTCTTTTTTTGAGACAGGGTTTCTCTGTGGCTTTGGAGACTGTCCTAGAACTAGCTCTGTAGACCAGGCTGGCCTTGAACTCTCAGAGATCCGCCTGCCTCTACTTCCCAAGGGCTGGGATTAAAAGTATGTGCCACCAATGGCTGCCTATATCTTCTTTTTAAGGTTAAAGGGAACACAGATTTTATTCGATGTTCCAGGCCTAGGTAAAGGAGTGGAGGATGCTAAGTACAACCTGGAGAAGATGCAAAGAAATGCTGACCACCACGGTTTGATTCTCAAACACCAGCTCCCCAATCTCCCTAGAGCACTTGGTTACAATTCCCACTCCAAGAAGTACTAGACTCTCACTGAAACTCCTCTCCAGTGCCCTGCTTTGCCCTGAGTCATGGAGATCCTGCAGCTATGATTCCACAGGAACAGCCCTTTCACAGGTCACGATGGGGTAAATGTTGGGGTTGGTCAACTCAAAACACTGCTTGTGGGTCTGGGTGGTAGCTGAATTGGTTCAGGTCTCCACTAGAACCTACCCACTCCAGAAAGAGGCAGACCCAGCTCTCCTGCACCCATGCAATGGGGTTAGCTCTCTCATCCTGCACCCATGCTATGAGGTCAATTCTCCCATCCTGCACCAATGTCATGGGGTCAGTTTTCCCATGTCAATGGTAAGAGGTGGGGTCAGGGTCTTGACAAGGTAACTGACAAGTTCACTGAATTAACTCTCAAGAAAGGAAATGATGGTGTTTCCTGGCTCTACCCAGTCCAGAAATAGATTCTACTCAAGAGGAAATAACCTAGCTTTCCCTTGATGGACCTCAACAAAGTCTTGATATCTTCCAGGCCCTCTAAGCAAGTTACATCATTAGGAGATGGGCTGGAATTGGAAAATAGATATGAGCTATTTTAATAAATAAATAAGAGCAGAGATCTAGTTCCAAAGCTGTTCACTGGAAGGGTTTAGGATCTATATTGGAGTTTTAGTCACATTTACCCTCCAGGCAGGGGTGTTCCTTTAGGGGGATAAAAAGCCAGAACTCCCCACATTCCTGGCCTCTTGCAGGGTATTTCTCAAACTGCAGCTTTTTGTGACCCCCTACCCATAAACTGCCTTACCAATTTCTATATTTGGTCATTTTCACTATCTCCATCTTTAAAATGATGCTATGTCCCAGGTGGGTTAAATTAGTTAATACATGGTAAATGTCTAAGACAGTGTCCAGTCCATTGTAAAGAATTATGTGTGTTTGTTTTATCATCACTATGACCCTTGGTGTCCACACAGGACCACCCATAGTGAAGCCATGACAGCAAGGGCAAAAGGGCAAGAGGGCATTCTCAGAGAGAAAGCACACCAGGGCAGGAAGGGCATTGGTGTGCTTTCCTCGTGGCTAGGGTATTGCCAAAGTAGCCTTTGGCAATGGGCTACTTAAAGGAAAAGAAAATCATTACAAAGGAAATGAAGGAAATCGGGAAGCAGTGGGCCATTTAAGTCACTAAAATTCCAAGATGCTACCAGGCCTTATGTAAACAAAGATTTTACCAGGTTGTGGGAATTAAAGCATTTGTGTAAACTTTGGTTGGAAAGGTAGGGGAGAAAGAACAATTTTAATTCCCTATCACAAGTAAAACTTTCACAGTGTTTGACGAAAAAAGACAAAAATTTTATGGTTCTTCCTCCTTGGCCATCATCACTTGTCATAGGCTATTTGGAAGGCTTCCAGATCCTTGTCTGTATCTGGGGTGTCTGACTAGGTCCTACATATGAAAAAAGGTATCTGCCCCCTTTCTGCTGAGGCACATTATTTACCCAATATCCCCAGGCCTGAAGGAAGTTCTGCTATCCAGTATAGCTATCTGCGACACTCTGAATCCAGTATCGGAGATCACACCTAATTGGACAAGCTCAGCTTTTCAGTCCTCCAGTTTTGGCTTGTGTGGCTGATACAAACACAGGGAAACCTGGCATTATCAAGGCAACCATAAGTGGCACATTAGTGAAGACAAGAGGCCTCAGGCTCTGATGAAGCTGAGAAGGGTATTTTTTTTTCCAAGGCCAGAGAAAGAGCTGGGTCAAATCAGTGAGAAAAGCAGGGAGCCTGCTGTATGGCTATACTGAAGCAATAAGCAAGAAATAGCAGCCAAGACTTCAGAAATCAACACTACTGAAGACAGGTGACATACATAATGTAAAATGGCCTAAAGCACATGGTGGAGGCCACAGACATAAACAGTATCTAGATGAGGGAAGAAATTTTCCTCCATTTGTTCCTGTCTGAGTCCACACTGAGGCCCTCCGCAGCACTGAGTGAGTAAGTGTGTGGTCCATCTGTTACCAGTGCTACCTCTACAGCCCTTCTTTGTCCTCAGTGCAGCAAAAGACCCAATGTCTTAGTTAGGGTTTCTATTGCTGTGAAGAAACATCATGACCATGGCAACTCTTATAAAGGGAAAACATTCAATTGGGGTGGCTCACTTACAGTTTCAGAGGTTCAGTCCATTATCAGCATGATAGGGAATATGACCATGTGGGGGGCAGACATGCTGCTGGCTACATCTCAATCAGAAGGCAACAGGGAAGCAACTGTGACACTGAGAGAAGCTTGAGCAAGAGACCTCAAAGCCTGTCTCCACAGTGACACACTTCCCCCAACAAGGTTGTACCTCCTGATAGTGTCACTCCCTACAAGCTGACTGGGGCCAATTACATTCAATCTACCACATTCTACTCCCTGGCCTCCATAAGCTCATAATTCAAAATGCATTTAGATCAACTGCAAACGTCCCTATAGCCTATCACAGTTGGAGAAATGTTTAAAAGTTCAAAGTCTGTTCTGAGATTCATAGAATCTCTTAACTATCTTCCCCTACAAAATCAAAATCAAAGAACAGGTCACATACTTCCAAGAATATACATTACCCTTCTAAAATGTAAGGAAGGGAGCATAGTGAGGAAATACTGACCAAAGCAAGACTGGTAACGAGCTAGGCAAACTCCAAACTCTGCATTTCCATGTCTGGTGTCAAAACACTCTTCAGATCTTCAACTCCTTTCAGCCCCTCTTGACTGCATGATACTTGTTTCTCTTGGGCTGGTTCCCTCCCTGTTAGCAGCTTTCCTCAGCAGGTATCCCATGGCTGTAGCCTCTCTAACATCTTGTGATCTCCAAGGCAATCCTGGCTTCAATTTTACAGCTTCACACACTGTTCTCTCTAGGCATACATGCAGGAATACCCCTAACACATGCTTGGTCTCAGCAGCCTTTCTTAGTCAAGAGGCAGATTCAATAACCCATTTCTTCTATCCTTAACTCTAAAACCAGAACAATGTGGCCGAAGCAGTCAAATTCTGCTGCTTGCTGGGGCTAGAACATGGCTTTCTGGTTCATTTTCCAAGCTTTCTATTTCTGTTATCAAAGCTTGACTGCTCCAAGAATTGCTCTGTAGGCTAGGCTGGCCTCACAGAGATCCTCTAACCTCTACCTTTCCAATGCTGGGATTAAAAACATGTACCACCACACCATGTTAAAGGATATTTGATCATACTGTGTGACAATGTGTTGTCCTTCACCTGCCTAAGGCACCTTCTGATTGGCTGGTCCTATGCTGGTTTCTCAGCTATCATTCCAGGGTCCATGAGCTCCCCCTTGCTCAGGTCGGCTATTTCTGTGGGTTTCTCCAGATTGGTCTTGACTGCCTTGCTCATCACTTCTCCCTCTCTGCAAGTGGATTCCAGGAACTTGGAAGACTGTTTAGCTGTGGGTGTCTGCTTCTGCTTCCATCCGCCCGGATAAGGGCTCTAGGGTGGCATGTAAGGTAGTCATCAATCTCATTATCAGGTAAGGGCATTGAAGCCCTCCACTATTGCTTAGAATGTTAGCTTGAGGTCATCCTTGTAGGTCTCTGAACAATTCCCTAGTGCAAGATTTCCCTTTAAACCTATAATGGCTCCCCTCTAATATGGTATCTCTTTTCTTGCTCTCTTCTATTCTTCCCCCCAACTCAATCTTCTTGCTCCCTCATGTCCTCCTCTTCCCTCATCTTCTCCCCTCTTCTTTCTCCTAACTCTCTCTCCACTCACTGGCCCCCCACCCTGCTCTCAATATGCTCAAGAGATCTTGTCCATTTCCCCTTCTGTAAGGGACCATGAATGTCTCTCTTAGGGTCCTCCTTGTTTTCTAGTTTCTCTGGCAGTGTGAATTTAGGCTGGTGATCCTTTGCTCTATGTTTAAAATCCATATATGAGTGAATATATACCATGTTCCTCTTTTTGTGACTGGGTTGCCTCACTCAAGATGGTTTCTTCTAGTTCCATCCATTTGCCTGATAATTTCAAGATTCTATTGTTTTCTTCTCTGCTGACGTACCACATTTACATTATCCATTCTTCAGTTGAGGGGCATCTAGTTTGCTTCCAGGTTGTGGCTACTACAAATAATACTGCTATGAACATAGGTGAACAGATGTCTTTGTTGCATTAATGTGCATCTTTTGGGTATATGCCTAAGAGTGGAATTGTTAAATCTTGTGGTAGACTGATTCCCATTTTCCTAAGGAGCTGCCATAGCCATACTGATTTCCAAAGTAGCTGTGCAAGTTTACAATCCCAATAGTGGTAGAGGAGAGTTGTTCTTTCTCCATATCCTCTCTAGCATAAACTGTCATTGGCATTTTTTTAAATTTTATCCATTCTGATATGAATAAGATGGTGTCTCAGAGTTGTTTTGATTTGCATTTCCCTGATGGCTGAGGATGCTGAGCACTTTAAGTGTCTTTCAGCCATTTGAGATTCCTATATTTATTATTTTCTATTTAGTTCTATATCCCACTTTTTAATTGAATTATTTGGTGTTTTGGTGACTAGCTTTTTGAGTTCTTTGTATATTTTGTAGATCAGCCCTCTGTCAGATGTAGGATTGGTGAAGATCTTTTCCCAGTCTGTGGGATGCCTTTTTGTCTTGTTAACTGTGCCCTTTGCCTTACAGAAACTTGTAAGTTTCAGGAGGTCCTATTTATTGTCAATTTCTGTGTCTGTGCTGCTGGTGTTATGTTCAGGAAGCTGTCTTCTGTGCCAATTCGTTCAAGTGTACATCCCACTTTCTCTTCTAAAAGGTTGTGTGGCTGGATTTATGTTGAGGTCTTTGATCCATTTGGACTTAAGTTTTGTGCATGGTAATAGATATGGAACTATCTGCAGTCTTCTACACTCAAGCATCCAGTAATGCCAGCAGCATTTGTTGAAGATTCTTTCTTTTTCCCATTTTATAAATTTAGTTTCTTTGTCAAAAATCAGGTGTTCATAAATATGTGTGTTAATATCAGGGTTTTCAATTAGATTCCATTGGTCTACCTGTCTATTTTGTGCCAATACCACGCTGTTTTCAGGATTATAGCTCTATAATAGAGCTTGAAGTCAGGGATGGTGATGCCTCCTGATTTTCCTTTATTGTACAGGGTTGTTTTGGCTATCCTAGGTCTTTTGTTTTTCCATATAAAGTTGAGTATTATCATTTAAAGATTAGTGAAGAATTGTGCTGGGATTTTGATGGGGATTGCATTGAATCTGTAGATTGCTTTTGGCAAGATTGCCATTTTTACTATGTTGATCCTGCCTATCGATGAGCAAGGAAGATCTTTCCATTTTCTGGTATCTTCTTTAATTTCTTTCTTGAAAGACTTAAAGTCTTACTATACAAGTCTTTCACTTGCTTGGTTAGCATTACCCCAAGATATTTTATGTTTGTGGCTATTGTAAAGGGTGATGTTCCTCTGATTTCTTTCTCAGCCCATTTATCATCTGTATACAGTAGGGCTACTGATTTCTTTCTTTCTTTCTTTTTTAAGTTAAACAGTCTTGTATCCTGCCACTTTGCTGAAGGTTTTTATAAGCTGTAGGAGTTCCTTGGTAGAGTTTTTCATATCACTTATGTAAACTACCATATCATATGAAAATAGTGAAAGTTTAACTTCATCCTTTCCAATTTTGTATTATCTTGATCTCCTTTTGTTGTCTTATTGCTCTAGTTAGAACATCAAGTACAATATTGAAGGAATATGGAGAGAGAGGACAACCTTGTCTTGTTCCTGATCTTAGAGGAATCACATGGAGTTTCTCTCCATTTAATTTGATCTTGGCTGATGGTTTACTCCAAGACCTTTATCATAAAGGGGTGTTGAATTTTGTCAAAGGCTTTTTCAGCATCTAGTGAGATGATCATATGGTTTTTATTTTTCAGTTTGTTTATATGGTGGATTACCTTGATAGATTTTCATATGTTGAACCATCCCTGCTTCCCTGAGATGAAGCCTACTTTGTTGTGGTAGATGATTTCTCTGATGTGTTCTTGGATTCGATTTGCCAGTATTTCAGTGAGTATTTTTGCATCAATGTTCATGAGGAATATTGGTCTGTAGTTCTCTAACTTTGTTGTGTCTTTGTGTGGTTTGGGTACCAAGGTAATTGTAGCCTCGTAAAAAGAGTTTGGCAATAAACCTTCTGCTTCTATTGCATGGAACAATTTGAGAAGTATTTTGATGACTGCTTCTATTTCATTAGGGGTTATAGGTCTATTTAAATTGCTTATCTGTCCTTCATTTAATTTTAGTAATATCTATCCAGAAATTTGTCCCTTTCCTTTGAATTTTCAAATTCTTTGGCATACAGGTTTTCTAAGTATAACCTGAAAATTCTCTGGGTTTTCTCAGTGTCTGTTGTTATGCCACTTTTTCATTTCTGATTTTGCTAATTTGCATGTTCTCTCTCTCTGCTTTTTGGTGAGTTTGGATAAAGGTTTGTCTATCTTGTTGATTTTTTCCAAGAACAAACTTTTTTGTTACATTGGGCCTTTGTATTGTTTCTCTAGTTTCTTTATTGATTTCAGCCCTTAATTTGATTATTTCCTGACTTCTACTCCTCTGGGGTGAGTTTGCTTCTTCTTTTTTTTTCCTAGAGTTTTCAGTTGTGCTGTTAATTCTGTAATGTGAGTATCCTCCATTTTCTACATGTGGGCACTTAGTGCAATGAACTTTCCTCTTAGTACTGCTGTCAACGTGTACCATAAGTTTGGGTATATGGTGTGTTGATTCTCATTGAGTTCTTGGAAGTCTTTAATTTCTTTATTTCTGCATTGACCCAGGAATGCTACAATTGTGCATTGTTCAATTTTCATGCGTTTGTAGGGGTTCTGCAATTTGTATTGTTGACTTCTAACTTTAAAGCATGGTGGTCTGATAAGATACAGGGGGTATTCCATTTTGTGTGTGTGTGTGTGTGTGTGTGTGTGTGTGTGTGTGTGTGTGTGTGTTGTTTCTATTGAGATTTGCTATGGTGCTGAGTATATGGTCGATTTTAGAGACAGTTCCATGTGGAGCTGAGAAGAAGGAAAAATTGTTTGTGCTTAGATGGACTGTTCTATAGATGTCTGTTAAACCAAATCAGGTCATAACTTCTGTTAGTTCTTTTGTTTCTTTGTTAAGTTTCTGTCTCATGGTCCTGTCTAGTGGTGAGAATGGGGACTTGAAGTTTCCCACTATACATGTGTAAAGTTTTATGTGCAATTTCAGTTTTAGAAATGTTCCTTTCACAAATGTGGGTGCCTTTGTATTGGGGGCATAGATGTTCAGAATTGAGATTTCATCTTGATGGAGTTCTCCTGTGATGAATATGGAATGTTCTTCTTATCTCTTTTGATTGTTTTTTTTTTGTTTGTTTGTTTGTTTGTTTGAAGTCTAATTTGTTAGATATTAGGATAGTTATACCCTCTTGTTTCTTGGGTCCATTTGATTGGAAAATCTTTCCCAACCATTTACTCTGAGCTAGTGTGGGTCTTTGAAGCTGAGGTGTTTCTTGTATGCAATAGGATGGGTTCTGTCTTCATATCCATTCTGTTAAACTGTATCTTTTTTAGGCAAGTAAAGACCATCAATATTAAGAAAAAATAAGGACCATTAATTGTTAATTCTTGTTTGTTTTTGGATTTGGTGGTGGTGTTGGTATTGTGAGTAGATTTACCCTGATTTTTCTTTTAGCTTCTAGTAAAGTGTGATTATCTATTGCCTATGTTTTTGTGAGTATAGTTAACTTCCTTGGGTTGGTGTTTTCCTTTCAGAACTTTCTGTAGGGCTGAATATGTGAATATGTATTGTGTAAATCTGAATTTGTCATTGAATATTTTGTTTTCTCCATCTATAGTGATTGAAAGTTTTTCTGGGTTTAGTAGTCCATGGTCTCTTAGCATTTGTAGAACAGCTATCCAGGACCTTCTGGTCTTCAGAGTTTCCATAGAAAATTCATGTGTAATTCTGGTAGGTCTGCCTTCACATGTTACCTGGCTTTTCCTTTTGCTGCTCTTAGTATTCTTTCTTTATTCTGTATGTTAGGTGTTTTATGTTACGTGTTTTGATTATTATGTGAGGAGGGCAAGGGACCTTTTTTTTTTCAGTCTATTTGGTATTTGGTATGCTTCTTTTACTTTCAAAGTTTCAAAGGCATGCCCTTCTTCAGATTGGGAAAGTTTTCTTCAGTGGTTTTGTTGAATATGTTTTCTGCACCTTTGAGCTGGGCTTCTTCACCTTCTTCTATACCTATTATTCTTAGGTTTAGTCTTTTCATGGTGTCCCACATTTCCTGGATATTTTGTGTGAAGGATTTGTTGAATTTAAGATTTTCTTTGGTCGATGAATCTATTTTCTCTAGTTTATCTTCAGTGCCTGAGAGTCTCTCTTCCATTTCTTGTATTCTGTTGGTTATGCTTGCATCTATAGTTCCTGATCATTTACTCAGCTTTTCTATTTCTACCATTCCCTCAGTTTGTGGTTTTTTTTTTTTTTTTTTTTTTTTTTTTTTTGTCTCTATTTCAGTTTTCAGATCATGGACTTTTGAATTGTTTCCTTCATCTGTTTGATTGTTTTTTCTTTAAGAGATTTGTTGATTTCTTGCATTTTTTGCTTGGTCTTTTCCTCTGTTTCTTTCAACTTTTTGTTAGTTTTTTCTTCCATTTCTTTAAGTGATTTTCTCATATCTTCTTTGAGGGTCTCTATCATTTTCATGAAGTTGTTTTTAAGGTAATTCTTTTTTACTTCATCTGTGTTGGTATGTTCAGGTCTTGTTAGTGTAGAGTCCCTAGATCCTGATTGTGTCATATTGGTCTTTCTATAGTTGAATATGTCCTGTACTGCTATCTTCCCATTCCTTCTTCCAGTGGGTGCAAGTGGGGTCTCTCTCTCTCTGCTCTCGTCTCCAGGTGGGTGTAGGTGGGTCAGGACTTCAATATCAGTAACTCTGGATGGTCTGAGCTCTCTTGGAGGTCTCAAGCACAGAGCATAGGGGTCCAAGATTGAGGTGAGGGCAAGCTCTGGATGGTCCAGCATGGTGGGGCAGGTCCACTGTGTACAGAGCCAACCCAGGAATTTCCAAGAAGAGGGTGGGGGGTGTTGGGCCTAAACAGACCAAACACTCACCTCAAGCAGAGGGTATAGCAGGGCCAAGGCCCTGAGCAATTATTTTTATAAGTGGCAATGGAGACTGTTGGGTGGGAGAGAAACTGGTCCAGAAGGACATAGAAAATCTTTTGGCTACATGACACAGATATGTGAAGAGATTTGTACCCATGCTGATTCTAAAACCCATGAAATTGACAGTCAAAATTAACCATCACAGTTAGGGAGTACTGGAAAGAGCCTAAGCCCTGTCCAACAGTCAGAAGGATGATAAGCTATCCTACCCTGTAGACGGCTCTCACAAAAGTACCTGCACAAAGTGAAAGAGGAGTGGCTTAGACCTTATTTTTTTCTCCTGAAGTTTCAGTAAGAGACAATAAATTAGAAATCAAAAGAAAAGCAACTAAAAACTTGATTCTATATCTCTATACCGAACAGAATGACATAATAATGTAAACCTTGATTTAAGAACTAAAAAGGTAGAAGTTGTAGCTGATGTTAAGCAAAATTTTAAATCTTCATGTGATCACCATGAAATTGTATGTTGATGGGAGATGTCATTCTGTAAATATGTTTCTCATATTGGTTAATGATTAAAGCACTGTTGGCCAATAGGAAAGCAAGATATGTGGGACAAGGAGACTAGGTGGAGAGAGGAAGTAGTAGGGAGGAGATACAAGATAGAGGACAGAGAGAGAAGAACACCAGTCCCTCTCTCTGGTAAGATAAGACCACGTGGAAGTACTTAGATTAATAGAAATGGGTTAATATTTAAGATGGATAAGAAACTGTAGTGAGATATTTACTTTGTCTCTTTCTGTGGCACTGACCATGCCCATTGGAGGTGCAGCCATGGGCGGAAGTGACCTGTGGAAGGAGGTCTGAGGAAGAGCCGGGGAACGCTCTCTTGCTGGCGGGACTCGGACAGGAGAGCATCGGGTGGAACTTTCTGGTGTTCATCTGTCTAGATTGTAAGTTATTTCTCCTTGAATAAACATCTATTTGGCCTATTTGTTTATCCTGATCCTTATTTAACCGCAATAAGAAACACTAATAACTGGCCAACAAAATTATATCTAATACAGAGTCTCTGTGTATTATTGGGGGCTAGCATGGTGGTGCGACAAGACCTGCAGAAATAAACCACTTATAACTGTACATAGCTCTTAGTTCATGGACATGATGGTTTAAATAAGAATGGTCCCCATAGGCTCACATATGTGCATGCTTAGTCATCAGGGAATAGCACTAATTGAGAAGGATTAGAAGCATTAGGTGGCCTTATTGGTGTAGGTGTGTTACTGGTGGTGGACTTTGCAGAAGCCCATACCCAGCCTAGTATCTTTTCTCTCAGCTACTGCTCTAGTGCCTACCTCCAAGGCACCATTCTCTCAGCCATGAAGATAATGGACTAATCCTATGAAACTGTGGAGCAAGCCCTTAATTACTTTCTTTTATAAGAGTTTCCTTGGTCATGGTGTCTGTTCACAGCAATAGATCAGTGACTAAGACAATGATGGATCTCCATCCAAAACAACTATAGTCCTGCCCATATCTGTCCTTGTCAAACCCTATCAATACTAGTCTAAGCTCAGAAGAAAATAAAAAACTCAGATGCATTGAGAGTACATATAAGGCAAAAAGATTCAAACCTATGGCATAAAAAGGGCATTTTAAAGAAACTGATCTGGAGATGGCTAGCAGAAGCATAGCAGTTATAAACAATATCAGAAGAGTTTTTAGACTATAAACTGTAGAGAAAGGAGCTCAAGCAACTTGATCAAAATCACACAGTGGTTGATTTGGGAGTTATATTTGTCAAGATTTTCTAGAGGAACAGAGCCAATAGAATGGAGTCAAACTCAACTCTGTCATTTTAAACCTAAGTCAAGCACAAAATCATTATATTTAAAGTAGACAGGCCTTTACATGTTGAGAAAACTCCTCATAATCTCAAGTCTTAGTCATGGAGAAACAAAGATACAACATTGCACCCTGTGGTGTTTTGAAGATTCTTCAGCATTGTATATAAATTAAGTAAAGAAGCTTAAATGCCCTTATCAAATGGACCCCAAACCTTTTTCTAGGTTTAGAGAATCAATATCATCCCAACATGCAAAGATAATAACTGTACTCCTCTTAGCCTGAACTGTGTAGCAATAGACAATGGATCATGATTACCAAGTCCATCCAGGCAATGGATGGCTAGAGAGCAGGATCTGGTCAATAAACATTAAGGTTACTTGCTCAAGCCAAGCCTCATGCTAAACACTGGGCAAATGATGGATAATAAAATGCCAGTCTAGCAAAGGAGATGGGCATTCATCAATAACCTTCATACAAATTGCATCTGATTACAAATGCTGATGAATATAATAAAAGCAAACAACTATATTTTTTACAAAAAACAGAGAAATGGGGTTTACTAGATATGCTTATACTTCCTAGATCCCAATGTTGCCCTCCCTGGGGGGGGGGGCTGTTTTAAAACAAGGCAATACAGGAATATTGAGATATCTTTGAGAATGATGGAATCTTTCTCAGGGAACTAGGGATCTAGAAACTCAGTGGTCACCAAAGCCACCCTTAGCCAGTGTCTTTCAGGAGCTTGTCCCACAAATTTGAAAGTGTAATACACAGACTATAAAGATAAGTTTCAGAGTTTACTATAGGCTCATATGTGGGAGGTTAAGCTGGAGAAAGAGCCACGCTGTTTGAGATATGCATGGACGTCAGTCATGTGCCAGATAAGTACCTGCATGGCAAAGTGGTGAGGGGATCAGAGAAAGAGTAAGGAAGCCCAGAGTATCAGAAAGGTACACTTGGACTCTAGTCAGTACCTAAAAGAAAAGGACAGAAGAAAAGAAAGGTGGGCCAACCCAACAGAGCCTCATGGTGGCTGTTAGAGAAATAAAAGTGCATGGTCTCATTAAAGAGATAAACATTCCTCCTATCTCTTCAACATGGCTTAAGATAGAACCATCTTCCTAGAGGTGGTCCCATCTTTCTGGTGGATGACCCCTTAAACAGGTGATTGGCCTACCAAACAAGATGAAATCTTATGTTTCTGACAGGTTGGCCTCCACCCAGGCAAGAGAGGCCACCTCCTCCAATGGACCCCGATGGTCTCCAGAGAGCCCTCATCAAGGCTGCTACATGAAAGTTGTACCCTAAAACAAGGTCCACAGAGGATGCTCAGAAGTTGGATCTGGCTAAGTCTTGCTTGGGTTATTTCAACCATGCTACCCTGTGCCCCTCTACCAATTGCTCCTCATACTTGGAAGGGAACACAAGCCACTGTGAGGCCAGGTAAAAAGCCTTCAAGACCACAAAGATGCACCAAGCAAACGCTGTCGGTATTTCAGGACATGAGCAAGCATGGCCCATCTGCTTCTCCAGCTTCTGCCCATCTGTCAGTGCCACACTGTGCCCGGGCACCCAGAGAAGCTTTCAAATACACTTTCTGAGCATTATGTTTAAGATCCAGTTTGAAAAGAAACCTGGCTATGAGAACTGAGCATTGAATTCCCTCCGCTCTTTCCCCCTAATTATGGTGCACACAGCCAGCCAGAAACAAAGACTTCAGGCCTCTGTTGATTCTCTGATGGCTCATCTGAAGTCTAGGTATTTATTTTAATTCAGAACTTCATTCCTCTTAAAGGGAAAAATCAGAGTCCCTGAAGAGATTCTCCAGCTAAGATTTCAATCTCCATTTCCCCCAAAATGAATGTCAAAGGAAAAAACAAAAAAAAACAAAAAACCACCAGGATCCTTGTGACAGTCCACTTTGAGTTTCTAATTTTGACAAGCAAGCCATCGTCTGGTGGTCTGAGCCCTGACGAAGAATGCAAGGAGGAATGGAGAATCAAATAGAAGGACCTGGATCGATCAAATCAAAAAGAGGTCTGGGCAAAACACCATTGAGGGAAACAGGGCCTCCTGAGGCTCTAAGCTAATAGAAGCAGCTGGTGAAGACCACCAAAGACAAGAGAATGAGAAAGGGCTTCCAGTGAGGGGGAGTGAGTGCCTTCAGTGCTGCAAAGCAGAGAAATTAGCATTGCAATGGAACAGCACAAAGGAACTGTAGCCAGGCCTGGGAAGGGGCCCTCTCCTCCTGCCCCTTCTTAAGGTCCATTTGTGTCCCTCAGCAGCCTCCCCACAAAAAAGGGGGGGTGGCTTCCTTTGCATTATCTTCTTTACAATTTTTAATACAAGTGGGTTTTTTTTTTCTTTTCTTTATTTTTTTTTTCATTTAGCTAAAAATAAACCACTCTGCTGCTTGGTTTGGGGGCAGCATTTGGCCCCCACATCTTCAACATACTGCTGTTGTCAGGACTTTGCTGCCTCCCTCTCTCTTCCTTTTGATAAAAGTTTGGACTCCTCTGAGTGTTCCTCCACTCTTAAGCTCCAAACATTTCAAACAGCACAAAAGATATGACAAGATGAAAGGGAGTGTCCACAAATAGACAGCTAGACAAGTAGTTAGCAGCTTTCTGCTTTCTTTTTCTTTTTTCCTTCTGGAGGGAAACGGTTTTCATTCTGGATGGAGACTAAGTGCAGCTCATATTCTCCCTGTCTCTCTCTCTATCTCTCCCTCTCTCTCCCTCCTTCTCTCTCTCTCTCTCTCTCTCTCTCTCTCTCTCTCTCTCTCACACACACACACACACACACACACACACACACACACACACACACACACACACACACACTGGCCACTTTCCAAGCCTGTTAGTGTTCGAAGAAGAAAAACACTTACCCTATCTTGTGTAGCCTTGACCTTTAGAACTCATTGTCCTTCTGGGGCAAGTGTGCAGAGACACAATTTAAATGGAATTGCTCATTCTCCATCTTTTATAGTCCAGTGTTTGCAATTTAATGAGGCTTTGGTGTTCCATCTAGGAAGGGCATTACTTTAACAAAAGGAACCTGAAACACAGGTTTTGATTAAAAACCGACCCAGGCTTTGAGAGCTGGTTTAAATCTATTTCAGATCGGATCAACTGAGGTTTGATTTGAAGTTACTCCTCTCGTCCCCTGGCAGGCTTGGCAAGGACATTAGTTTTTCATTCTTGATTTTAATCACAGCTGCACATGTTTCTCCCCCTTCTTCCTCTGTCATTGCCTAAGCAGTCCTAAAGCTTGGGTATGGGTGAGAACTCTGCAGAATTGACCCAGATTCCTCTTGCAGCTCAGGCTGCTCTGAGTGGGACCCAGGGAGGTTTCTAGAACTTTCCTAAAATAATTCACTTCAGTCTGGAAGTACCCACATCTTCTGACACCTGTCTCTGAGACGCTGAATCACTATCTACTCCTACCATTAAATTCCATCACTGACCCTCTGATGAATGTGGCCAACCACATCCATCTCCCACTCCCATAACCTTCTCTCCCAGGGATTTCTCCTTCCACTTGCCCAGGAAAAGGATGGGAATCCTAAAGTTTTCTCTTCCTATATATCACCACATCCACTCCATTTCTACTGATGTCAGTTCCCTCATGTAATCACTTAGCAATGGACCCCCGAGTTCTTCCACAAGTGTCTCTCTCCCCCAACTCTAATTGGTCTAAGGTCTGGAGATCTTCTTCCTATCCTGATGGTACAATCTTCAATTCACTTTCCTCTAATTCATTCTCTATGTCAAAAGCAAGGATTTCTTAATTACTGTTGTTACCCCTTTATTATCATCTTGCAAGCACACACATACACACACCCCTACCTCAGTATAAAGCCCAGACCTACACTCTCAGACCATGGGGATCTGACCTCTGTCCATCTCCATAGTTCTTTTCTCTCTTCAAAACTCATCTTCCAACCTCCATGCCAGTCACATCAACAACATACGGATTCTCAAGCTGACCCATCTTCTAGTGTAATCTCCCTCCACACTGGCATGATGAGCATCTCAGCTCATACCATGAATAGTATGAATAGGTTTCTTGACCATGGTTTTGGTCAATAGTTCTATCTCTGTTTTCCACACCACAAAACACCTCTATTTTTAACACACAACCCCCACGCAAGCAATAATCTATTCTTCCCTCCCTGTTCCTCTTCATTCTTACCAAAGAACAAGGTACACGGCTCTTTTCCATAGTTGATGCACAGTCCAATCAATTAATTACTTACCTAAGCAAAAGGCCAGAAGTTCCCACAGTCCTATCTGCCATGATATGAATGGAGGTTGAGAGGAAAGGTCAGAGATGACAGCTCATCTGTCTAAAACTCAGTGCCATAAGATGTAAGGTGGTATGTCAGGTGACATCATGACCCTAAATGGACACTCCCCAGTGACAGATTAGCCTTCTCCACTAGCCTTTCAAGGAAGACAGCCTAGGGATAGCAGAATAAGATTTAGACCCAAAGTCCAGAGGCCTGGATCCTCTGGTGTTTACATACTTTGCATCTCTGGAAGTCATATAACCTCTCTGTTCTTTCACTCTTCATTCTTCCTGTTTCACAAGCCAGGTATCCCCATGATAGCTAATGTAAAAGCACTTGTAGACTAAGGATAATGCAAGCTTTCATCATTTTCTTTTATTTTTAAGGCCAGATAATAAATATGCCTTGCTTTTAAACAAGTCTACTTCCTAAAGCTATTGTTTTAATAAAATTCTGAACATTTTTACAAGCTAGTAGGACAGATCATATACCTATGTGGTATAAAATGAGCAGGGTGTTCTTTCTTCCTGTGTGCTGTCATGAAATCCCTTCGCTGTCACTCTGAAAACAGCCCTTTCTGCTCAGGCATTATCTATGAGTCCTTTCTGCTTGGCCATAATGGGGACACTTAAAAATCAGAAAACCAATAGGACATATTCATTTTTAATTTCATTATTTTTTACATTCCAATCCCAGTTCCTCCTCCCTTCTCTCCTCCTGATCTCTCCACTCTCCCCCCCACCTCCTATCTGCTTCTCAGAGAGGGTAAGCCTCCCCTCCACGAAATCTACTATGCTTGGAGAACATATTCTTAAGCATCGAGTTCAAAAGCTACTGGTCCAGGTATAAAACAGAAAGGCTGAGAGCAGATTTTGTTCTGCCACTAAAACAGATAAAAGATTCAATGACTGAAAGAAATGAAGAGGAGGTAGAGAGTACATGGACAGAAACAGAATTTAATGGAGAGATGAAGCAGCTACACTAGCAGCTACCATTCATCACCACCTTCAGCCTGGGAACTGCAGGGAGTTTGGTCCCTTCACCACTGTCTACTGAGGACTACCAGTCAATACCAGAAAGTATATCACCTATGACCAGCCCTAGAGGAGTGCTCGTGCACCTATGTACAAGAGTTTGCCCAACTCCTTCTCATATATAGGGTCCCGTACACGCATACACTGAGTGCAACATAATCCTTTGAGACATTAAGGACTGTGCCCATATCTGCCCAAGTAAAGACTCCCGGAAGCATTACATGGTTACTTACCAAATTGGAACTGGAGCATTCAGAGAGATTCTCTCTCTCTCTCTCTCTCTCTCTCTCTCTCTCTCTCTCTCTCTCTCTCACACACACACACACACACACACACACACACACACACACACAAACCTTATCTCCTCCCCTAAAGCACACATAAAGCATTTCTTGGACTTTATATAGAACAACAGAAATTAAACACAAGAATCAAAGATAGATTTCAAAGTTTAAAAACAAAAAACAAAACAACAACAACAAAAAACAAAACAACAACAAAAAAAAACAAACAAACAAACAAAAAAAACACCTCCTGACCTCTAGGAAAAAATGCAATAAAATGTATACTCTAAGGAACTGAATTTTGATGTTATTGATATTGAGACCTTTCCTGATTGTAATTATAATAAATCATTGTAATAAAATGTTTCTCTGAGTACATCATCCTTACTTATATAGGGTTTGATTAATCTACTTTGGTACAAAGACACTCTTTAGTGTCTTTAGACCAGGGAATCAAGCAAAAAAAAAAAAAAAAAAAAAAAAAAAACTCAAAAACTGGTATAGAGAAGAATGGTCTTATATAGGTCAAAAAATTCCATGATTTTGCCCAAAGGATCTGCTTTAAAGTCATACTCTGATCTTCCTCCCAAAGAGCAAACAGGATTACACACCATTCACACACTGGACCTGTTTTTAGTAAGAATCCAATGGTAGCTGGACCAAAATCTGAAGAACAAGAAGAGGGGCAGAAAGAAAGAAAGAAACAAACAAACAAACAAAGAAACAAAGAAAGAAAGAAAGATAGTTAGAAATGAAGGGCAGAATATTGCAAGTGAATGAACCACCTAATTCTCAGGGGATCAAGGAAATTGTAGGACCTATATACATGGGGGAGCACAGAGACCTCTTCAAGATGGGGGAGCACAGACATCTCTTCAAGATGTGTCAAAAGCTATGTTTGCTTGGTGCAGAACTCATGGATGTAACATAAACAAACAACCCATAGACCTTCATGAAAGTACAGACCAGCCTCAGTACTTTACTAGACAAACAGATGAGGGCAAAAAAGCTTGTTCCCTCTTTTTGATCACTGACTTCTAGATACCCATGCTCCAGGGATGATGGAACATGAAGATAGGAGCCAAAAGGGGAACAATGCTTCTGGCTCTATGAAGGACTTAAGGGAGAAATAATGATAGGCGATTATAATACAGTGGAATATATGCTGTGATGGGGAAAGAAATAGTCCCTGTGTTTCCCTCTATTATGGAAATAGTCTTCTGAAAAATCTGACACAGTGAGGGCTGAGGGTAGCAGTTAAAGAATACAATTATCAGGAGTAGCTCTTCAATTTTTTTAATTGTGAAATAATAATTTTATATCCACGGGGTATCATTGGTATTTCAACACATTAAAGAATGAGTCAGAGGAAAGTGGATGTGTTGGGTGACTGAAGCAATAGGAGCAGTCAAGAGTTTTCACACTGAAGGCCAAAAGAAAATGTACACCTGCAGACACATTTCATCTTACTCAAAGACCTTCACACACTTCTTTCTGATGACTAGTCAACAGGAAGGTTTTTACATTGCAATTCAGATTCCTAGTTTGTCTTCAAATTTCTTCTCAAAGCCGTTTACTAAAGTTGAGCAGTGATTGTGTGATGGGGGATGTCATTCTGTAAATGTGTTTCTCTTATTTGTTAATGAATAAAGCACTGTTAGCCTATATAGGGAAGCAAGATAGGCGGGACCAGGAGACAAGGAGGATTCTGGGAGATGTAGTAGAAAGGAGTCGAGATGTAGGACCAAGAGGAGTAAGAGGACCAGACTCTCTCTCTGGCAAGGTAAAACCATGAGGAAACACTTAGATTGATAGAAATGGGTTAATATTTAAGACAGAGCTAGCCAATAAGAAATGCTAGTAACCAGCCAACAGTTTTATAATTAATACACTATCTCTGCATGTTATTTGGGGCTGATGAGGCTGTGGAACCAGGCTGGCAGGAAACTGCTAGTAACAATTGTCTCTTTGAATAGGTACAGAATTGCCCACTCTGAGACTTTCCTGTGCTCTGTGAAGATGTCCCTTGATTTCACATGCTGAACCATCATTATGAATGAGATAACTTTGAGAGGTAATGTCCATAGGAGATGAAAAGGCCATGAGTCCTAGTGGATGCCTTGGAAGGCCACAATGAAGACACAGCAAGAAGAAACCTCACCAGACACCAAGTATGTTGCAACCTCAATCCTACACTCCTCAGTCTCCAGAACTGTGAGCAATAAATTCCTCCTGTTTATAATTTACCTGGTTTCATGTATTTTGTTAGAGCAGCCAGAACAGACTAAGCCATTTGCCCAATCCTGAGGCCAAGGTCAGTTGTCAATTATTACCAACTTTGTGCTAACAGTACATTTCAAGAAAAAGTCAACATTTCTCATATTTAAGTTTCTACCCAACATGGAAAACATATGGTAGAATAATAAATGTTTCACCCTGGTCTTTGTCCTTGTCAGTGTGACTAGTGAAGCCCCTGCATGCCCACGTGGGCAGCAGCACTGAGGAAGAGTGTATAAGGAGCTTTTACATGGAAAAATACCACAGGGCATGACATCTGTCAGCAGAGAAGGAAGCAAGCTGATCCTACTAAGGCACAGGGAGTGAGACCTCTAATACTACACTTGACCAGGACCCCATGCATTGAGGCTATCTTCTCTGATGACTTCTTTGCCTTTACAATCTCTTGCTTTCCTGGAGATTCAGGTATTGTTTCTGCTAGAGTTTACCAAAACAAAATCCAAGTTTTGGTGTAAAGAAACAGTAGCTATGCTCCCAGGATCCAATGAGCCAAAGTAAAACACATAAAAGCAGACAAAGGAGAATGAGAAATGGTGATGGTGGAAAGAGAAGTGGAGTGAAGAGGTAGGACAAAGGAAGCTGCACCTGACTTAGGTCAGGCAGAAGATTTCAAAGTCCTCAGGTAGCTGAATGTGCTCACACATAGGGTGATGAACTGACTGGTAATATTCCATTCTTTAATGGTCAAACCTTCTGTATTTCTGGAAGTTCACTACATTGCATATATGCTTTTGTTTACAGAATAGCAAATGTTATTTTTAAAAAGGAAAATCAGGCAGGCTATTTTTGTTTTATTTTTTGAGATTATAGTTTAATCAAAATGCTTCTGCCTTACCTCCCCTCCCTTCAGGGACTCCACATACCCTTCTACTCTCTCCTTCAAACTCATGACCTCATTTTCCTTTCATTGTTATTGCATGCTTATGGGTATTTGTATATACACATATATTCTTAAATATGACCTGTTAAGTCCATATAGAGTTAATTAAGCATTTGATTTTGTTAGTTGTTTATATGATGTGATGTGTGTCTGTCTGTCTGTGTGTGTGTGTGCGCGCATGAGTTGAGTGTGTGTGTGTGTGTATGGTGTAGGTGTGTTGTGTGTGTGTATATATATGTGTGGTGTGTATGTATGTGGTATGATGTGGTATGGTTTGGTGTGTGTATATATTGTATGTATGTGGTGTGGTGTGTATGTACAGTGTGGGGTGTGTGTATGTATATGCATGTGTATGTGGTGTGGTGTGGTGTGTGTATGTGGTATGTGTATGCATATGGTGTGTGTGGTGTGTTGTAGGTGTGTATGTATATGTGGTGTGGTGTGTATGTGGTGTGGTGTGTGTGTATGTATTGGTGGTGTTTGTGTGTGTGTGTGATGTACAGATGAGTGTACCATGCAGAGTTGAGAACATGACATTGGGTGTCTTCCCCTACTACTCTCTACTCTGTTGTCTTAAGACAGTCTCTCTCTTGCCATTTTGGCTTGGCCAGCTGGCCAGGACCTCTCTGAATCCCCACATCTCCCCCCTCAATGCTGAGATGACAGGCACATCAAACCATGCCCAGCTTTCTGCATGGGTGCTGGAGCTCTGAACTCCTGTCTTCACACTTGTAGAGTAACTGCTTTCCCCACTGAGCTATTTCCCCAGCTTGTTATACCTGTGATAGCAGTTAGCTTGTTTGTAATTACGGGACTTGTGCACTAGAAACAAAACTGATGGAGGAAGTCACCCCCCACAGCGACTTCTTAAGCATGCAAACCTGAAACACCTGAAATTGGGAGCACCACTCACTAGCAGTGATGGCTACTCAAACTGAAATGTCCAAAGCCTAAAGGGGACTCTATGAAGATGCCACATCTTTTCAGTTAGAACACCCACACTCTGCTGCCACCAAAGTGTCGACCCAGAAAAGAAAAAGACAAAATGATCTGTTTTCTTTGTTACAAAGCCAATTTGCTTTCTTCCCCCTCTTCACATGAATTCCAGTAGGTGCAAGCTATTCTTTCTAGGGAGGTGGGGGAAAGAGGTAATCATGACAAATTATCCTTTTTCCAAGTTATCATCATCTTGCTCTGTCTCTGTCAAATTGTTCCTTAAACACAGCAGTCTGCAAGCCCGCACAGCCTCCCTGCTCCAGTGCTATTTATACCTTTTGGATCAAACTAGCACTTTTGCATATCTCAGCCATTCTGGGGGCTGCGATAATGAACTGCACTGTTTTCAGTCATTTCCATCAGAGTCGTTTGTGGTCACGTCCCTGACTATCTTTAAGGACAATGTGTCCCACAATCACTTCCGTCTAAATCTGTCGATAATTATGATAGAAGGAGGTTAGGCTAATTTCCACCAGTGAAGGAATGGTTCATTTTTCAAGCCTACGTGTTGCTCCTGAACAATCTGGAAGCAGCCACACAACCTTGATCTGCAACTTCGAAAGGAAGCAAGCATGGGCTTCTCTTTGTTAATTCCCTCAGGAAATGAGCTGTTCTTTCTCCCAAGACAGACTGTTTTCTCTTCTAAAGCAACATCCCATCTTTCTGTTGAGTCTTGGCTTCCTTCACTGAAGTAGATATTCATGGAAAAGACACTCAGTCAAAAGGAAAAGGGGGAAGAGAGAGGGGGCATGGCAAAGAGCAAATGATGCAAAGTATGAAGTTAAAGACATGCTTCATCTGGAATAATCAGCTTAGCAGGACATTGTTCTCAACCCACCCACCCAACCCCAGCCACTTTTCTAGATGAAATGATACCTCGGGATCATTATGATCCCCCAAGATGCTTTTATCACCTCCACTTCCCAGGGTCTCCCTTCCCCCACCTAGGCTTTCTCCTCTGACTTTAATAAGCATCATAGCATTCTTTTCTTTCTCTGTTTTCTTTCTTTGTGTGTGTGGGTGGGGGGTGAGAGAGAGGAAGAGAGGAAGAGAGAGAAAGAGAGAGAGAGAGAGAGAGAGAGTTGATCAGTGGATCCTGCAGATGCTTTCGAGTCACCATATGGGTGCTGGAACTTGAACTAAAGTCCTCTAGAAGGGCAGTTAGGGCTCTTAACCACTGTACATCTATCCTGTCCCCTAAGATTCTTAGATCTAAAATATTAAAAACTTATTACATGTGGTGGTATTTAAAACAAATGACACTTTAACAAAACTTCAACAAGCATGAAGAATGAAGTGAAAGAAAAAAAAATGTTAAGAATGCTAAAGCTGCTTCTTTCAACCCACCAGAAGTCAGTACAGTGGAAAATTCAAGGAGCTTACTATGTACATTGGGAAGACATTAAGTGAGGCTGTATTCCATGCATTGCCCTACTTCAATACAGGCAGGATCTCACTAGCCAGTGCTTTCCTTAATGATGGGGTGAAGAATGCAAGGACCAGTCAGCTTTTGCCTCCATGTCTTCAAAAGAACAATTAGCTCCCCCTCTTAATTCCTACCCAGTGGGGCAGGGGTAATGGGGAAAACATAGGTTATGGAACCTGGAGACCTGGGTTAAATATTGCCCATTTGTGACACTGGATTAAGTTTGTTTTCTTACACTGAAAGCCAATAACTAAAGGTGCATGGGCATTAACTGATAATGAAATGAAGCAAGAAACTCTAAGTCTGTGGTTTATTACTACTAACCATCATTGCTCACGGGCCCACGGGGCCATCATCCACTCCTTCATCTTCACCATTCAGCTGTGCCACCCATTTGTAAAAATTTAACCTTGGAGACTGCTGCTTACCCTCCATTCACATTCTGTGAAAGGGCAAATGGAAGTTAAATGTCCTCCTTGTCTCCATGATTAAAATGTGTCTGTGAGTACCAAAGTACTCACATCTAAAACAATGTCTGAAGTAGTCTGTATATTTCTTACAATGAGATTAAAGCAATTTGCCTAAAATAAAAAATAAAAAAATCAGAGGAAAAAAAGAGAGAAATGAATTAATGGGTGTAACGAGTAGGGTTTTTCTGCCCGCCGCCTGGTCTGGTCCCGCCACCATGCCAGCCACAATTAACACACTAAGACTCTGTATTAAATATAATTCTGTTGACTAGGTACTAGTTTCTTATCGGCCAGCTCTGTCTTAACTATTAACCCATTTCTGCTGATCTATGTATTTCTCTTACCGGGGAGCCAGCCGGCATTCTGCTTTCTCCAGACTCTCCATCTTGGCTCCTCCTTACTACTTCCTATTTCCTCATCTCCTAGCCCCTCCTATCTTCTTTCCTATTGGCCAACAGTGCTTTATTCATTAACCAGCATGAGAAACATTTAAAGAATGACATCTCCCATCAGCTCCTCTTTTCTGTCTAAATAAAAAGAAGGGTTTTAAGCTTAACATAGCAAAATATATAACACAACAGTTATCAAGTAAGAATCACAGTTAACAATATTTAGTTCATTAACATTTAGTAAGATTTGAAGAAAATATTCCATCATCTATTTTATCTTGTGAGTCTAAAGTCCTATATGTACCTTATCATTGAATCCTAACTAAAGAAAACTATAAACATAACTGTCCTTCAAAGACCACAGAAGGATAGTATATAAACTCTAGAAATGACAGAGACATCTTGCCTTTTCAGTCACCTGAAGTTCTTCTGTAATCTTCCATCTTCAGCCCATAGGCCACAGTGTGTCTTGTAGACTCTTCAGCAAAGCAGGAAACTTTAAACTGTCTTCTTGTATTGGCAGTTTGTCAGTCACTTTTCTCTGTGTCCTGCAGACTGTCTGGCAGAATCTTCCATGAAGCAGGAACTCTGTAGCAATGTCCATCTTGAATCAGCAGTCACTTTTCTGTGGGTCCTGCATGTCCAGTTTATATAGCATAAAGTCAAACAGTCCAGACAAGAGCAGTATCTTGTCCAAATGGCTAGTCTTGCCATATTGGAAGTAAACTCCCTAACGAGTTTCTTCAATGTTCATCTTCATCTTCCTTTCTGACACAGGTGGTGTTGCCAGGAGCATTTATGTCTCACTGTCAAGAAAAACCCTAAACCATTTTAAATGCCATATTCTGTAGATCTTTGAAAGGTTTGAAGAATTCCTATCTATCTCAAATATATCTCTGTATATCTAGAAATCTTAACTAACTTAACTATATGACTATCATAGGTACTATCTATAATCTGTGCTAAATTACACATTACATTTCTAAATGAGCTTTATAAACACAATACCTAAACAAAAGGAGAATATACACATCACAAAATTGACCTTAAATTGTATCAGTAAATGAAAATCCATTCCAAAACAAAGTATTCATATCTATACCATAATTCCCTATTTATCTTTAAAAAGATATTGATTGTGGTCATTAACCATTTATAACCAACCCCATATAAATGAAAACAAACATTTATAAACAATATTTGGGAATTTGGGCGTCATTCTTTTCAAACTACTTCCTGCTAATAAGGGGCGCTGTCATGGGGAATCCTAAGAAGATGCAGAAATCCTAGCTGTAGTCTGCAAGGCTGCTTTGTTCAAGGATGTTTTGAATGTTGGCTCACCAGCAACCCTGTTTCAGGGGGTCTGGCTTGATCAAACCACATTATTTTCTGTGGAAACAAAAATAGAAATCCTTTTCCCCAGTAACTTGTCCTTGAACTTAAATTTTTGAGTCAAAGCATTTTTAAAATATATGAATTGAATTAATCCAGCAGCATTTCCTTTAACAGTTGTTTCCTTAGCAGTCAAACAATACAAAGACAATATAATGTCATACAGTACACAGATTCTCTCTGAGCTTTCATTTTTACGTGGCTTTATTATTACTCTGTTTCTTTTACTTTTTATTTTTTATTTTTTGAGACAGGGTTTCTCTGTGTAAACTTTATCTGTCCTGGAATTACTCTGCAAACCAGGTTTACTTTGAAATCACAAGATCTGCTTGCCTCTACCTCTCAAGTGCTGGGATTAAAGGTGTGTGCCACCATACCCAGCTGTTCTCTGCCTTTTTAAAACCATTTTTGTTTCTAAGCCTATGTATTTTTTAAAACATACTGTAAACCTTTAGAGGTTTTTCTTAATATGAATCTGTCTTTACTGTAAATCTTTTTTTTTTTTTTTTTTTTTTTTTTTTTTTTCTGGCCACATTGCTAAAATGAAAGTATTTGTTGTTTCTTTCGTGGTTATTAAAGATGGCGGTGGGTACCTTTACCGCCAGCAATGAAAGCTGTGGTCACTGCCCTGGTCAATGCTGCCATCCAGCAGGCATGCTGCCGGCTTAGAGATGTGGTCACTGCCATCGCCATCTCTCATACACACCAATAAATTGTTAGCAGTACTTTTTAAAAGCTGTGCGGTTTTTCGCCGCTTATGCTGAGTCAGGAACCTTCCCTTAAAGGAGCAGAGCAATCTGCTTGTCTGGCATGTCAGAGTCCAACCGAGAGAAACCTTGCTTGTCTCTGTTTTTTTGTTTTTAAAACCCTTTTTTAAGCTTTTGTTAAATTTTAAGTATAAGTTCTTATTAGCCACGTGGGCGCCATTTGTAATGAATAGGGTTTTTCTGCCCGCCGCCTGGTCTGGTCCCGCCACCATGCCAGCCACAATTAACACACTAAGACTCTGTATTAAATATAATTCTGTTGGCCAGGTACTAGTTTCTTATCGGCTAGCTTTGTCTTAACTATTAACCCATTTCTGCTGATCTATGTATTTCTCTTACCGGGGAGCCAGCCGGCATTCTGCTTTCTCCAGACTCTCCATCTTGGCTCCTCCTTACTACTTCCTATTTCCTCCTTATCTCCTAGCCCCTCCTATCTTCCTTTCCTATTGGCCAACAGTGCTTTATTCATTAACCAGCATGAGAAACATTTACAGAATGACATCTCCCATCAAATGGGTCCTAATAACAGTGTTAAATGGCAAACCTTTAGATAGCCCTTTCCATTTAGCCCTAAATCTATCATAAATCAGTAAATGTTAATAAAATCCCATTGTATGGATAAGGAAATTGAGGAAGAAGGCATAGCAGTATTGTATGTCTCAAACCTCATAACAAGGAAATTAATCAGCAGTGGTCAGGGGTAGATAAAAGAAATAGGTGTCTTTGGCTTAGCTTCAAACTCTGAAGCAGCATCCACAAGGCTCTCCATGGCCTTGCCTCAGAAGTGCCCTCCAGCCTCATAACCTGCCACATCAGCCTCCACTCCAACCACACCTACTTCTATGAAAGTCTTCTGCACCTCCCCACCCCCCTGTCCTATCCTTTCCTAATCTGCATACATGCTTCCCACCTCTGAGACACGTGGAGGTGACCTGACTCTTTGGGAGCAAAGGAACAGAAGTTACATACTTAGTATATGCTTTTGTGGTATACTTCCTTTACCCTCATCAGCTTCTCTATCCAGACTCTATCCAAACTCTATCCTTGTTTGCAAACACCTTATGTGTTTCTTTCTTTTTTCTTTTTTTCCCTGTGAATGAGGAAACCATGTAGAACGGCTCATTCAGGCCTTTGGACTGTAATAGACAGACTCTGGCATCACAGAGCAGGGAACTATCAGCTAAGCAGCCTTCTCTCTGGCAATAGGCCAGATTGCCATCAGGGAAAGCTGGCCGTTTTAGACATTTACAACCACTTAGAACCCTCAAATTACAGAATCACTGCAACTAAAGCCATGGTTCCTGCTTCAGAGGGCTTTGCTATAGTTATGACCACTCCAGACAACATGCACAAGCCTGGGAAGTTGCAGTCTGGCATGACAAGCCTTGGTGAGCTTCAGACTACCGCTCACTCCACACTGGAGGGAGGGCACCCCTCAATAACTCAGCAAGAAGCCAGTGGTTGTGCAATACAATGGGTAACTCCTTCATCCCCTTTGTCTGCCTGCCGCATCTTACTTAAATAGGGAACTTGTCTTCAAATATCACTTCCATCTCCAAAACCAAGTTAAGTCACATGCCTGCCATTTGAATGCTTCCTCTGGCTCACAGTATGAATAACACCTTCATGCCGATGATGTAACACCCTAGACCAACTTCCTCCAGTGTCTCCCAGCTGACCTTCAATTTTTTTGAAAGGGATAGCATGTTCTTCTCTTCCAGTATGGTTTGGAACATGGTGTCTGCAAGGCAAAGTAGTTGCCAACAAAAGCTTTTGATGTGAATATATGGTCAGGAACAGAAAAGTGTAGAAAAAAGAAAAAGGTAATATCCCAAAATAGTATGCATCTTAGCATGTTTTAATCATTTTCATGGATTTACCTGTTGTAGCCTCAAAATATTTTGCAAAAGTCAGGTGTTTTGCTATGAAAATTTGTATTTGTAAATAATCCTCCCACTAAAAAAAAAAATCACCATTTCTACATAATTTTTATGCTCATGTGCATTAACTCCCTGATTTGTGTACTCATGTTCACCCTGCCTCTACTTTCTTCTTTGTAGCCATAGTGAACTCGATTCAGGCTGTATTTTAACACATCCATAGCGTCTGTGATGTGCCAGAGAGTCCATATTCTTCCCTTACAGAGCATTTTGCTGCTCTTTTCCCTTTCTTACTAGTAAACATCCATAAACTCTCTTGGTGATGATTGACAGCCACTCTAGTTTTCTTTTCACCTTATAATTCTCTTGCTAAAAAGGCTTTTGCTGCTGGGTATGAAGACATCAAGAACTTTCTGCTTAATATTCTCCACATATCTCTTTTGTTCCTATTCTTCTCTTTTCTGAACCTTAACAGAGATGTGGCTGCCTTATCTTCAGGTCACTGACTTTTCAAACTGTGTTCTGCAGTTCAGTAGGGATGAGTGACAATCCTACAGAATCCATGGAGTAGGTAGTAGTTGGTTCTAACATTCACTCAAAAGTCATTTAAAAAAAAAAACAGAAAAGAGAGAGGAAGGAAGGAAGGAAGAGAGGAGGAAAGAAAGGAAAGGAGGAGGAAAGAAGGATGGGAGGGAGGAAGGAAGGGAAGGAGGAAGGAAGGAAAAAGGAAGGAGGGAGGGCACAGAGAACTAAAAGAGCCCCAGCTAAAATATTCTGCAAGCTTCAGGAAGAGTAAGAATCATTCCCTATGCATTGAGGTTTTCTGTTGTTGGGGTTTTTTTGTTGTTTTTGTTCTAGGTTTGGTTTGGTTTGGTTTTTTGGGGTTGGGTTGGGTTGGGTTGGGTTGGGTTTTTGCTTTAACTTGTCATGTACCCGAGGATGACTTTGAGCTTCTGATCCTTTTGCTTCAAAATCCTGAGAGCCAGGATTACAGTTGTGTGTCACATATCTAGTTTAATTGATGGTGCTGATGAAACAGGGCTTTGTATGAGTGCATACTAGCTAAGCTCTCTACCAGTGAAGCTCTATGCCCAGTCTTGGGCTTTGTTTTGAAGACTTCTTTTGTTATTTCTTTTTATAACATTACATTCATCTACTTTTTCTTTGGAGGACTCTCAATCTTCTAAATATTCTTATGAGTTCACTGTGCATGCACTCTAGACTTTAGAATTAACCTTGACTCTAGTTTGTTCCTCATCATAAAATCTTATGCCATCTCTTCAGTAAACAATTATATCTATACTCCTTAGCTGTTCCTCTCCATCTTTTTCTCCTCCCTTATATCTAGCAGTCGCAGTACAGCGCAAATACTCCTCCTAAGGCATCCATGTACCCCCAAAGTTAGGTACCTCCTTGTTCTCCAGATGTTCTTTCCTAGGCATGTTATCTCTCTTTCACTCCACAGCAACCTCTTCTGGATCCTTCCAGAGAATGTTCTCTACAAAGAAATGGCCAACCAATAAGCAAGGAAGCCATAGCAAAATCCATGGTGGTAACAACCAAAGACATGAAAACTTCCTCCCCACAAAAAATAGACACTCTCTTTTCCTCTACTGTCCTTTCTAAGCCAGGCCACTGATATGAAATTCTTTCCCTAAACCTGCCCCTGAGAGACACCTAACATGCCTCTGCTCTCTTCTGAAGACCCACATATCAACTTCTTGTTTTTTCTAAAGGTATGGATCTTAAACATGGGGCCCATATGTGAGAAGAAGCATGAAAAATCATAAAAGTTGAGGTCCATTAGGTCCTCTTAGAATCTAAATTATTTAACTTCTTTGTGTGATGATAAGTTACTTTATCTCTTCTTAGTCATAATTTTTGTTGTTGTTTTACATCTATAAAATGGAAAGACAGTAATCATTTCAACAAGACCTATGGGAGAATTAAAGATAACACATGTGTCCTTAACAGAATACATATTAGAATAGAAGATGCAGAATTTAGTAGAATACATAGCAGACAGTGAATGACACAAAGAATCATTTTATTGTTCTTGTCCCTCTTGCTATGATACCTCACCATGCTTGCTATAAGGAAGCAAGCCCCCCATGTATGGATTTTCTTCTGTCACAACTGCAATTACTGAGCTGTAGGTTGAGCCCTTTACCTAACTGAGACCTAAAATGAAGGAGGCTCATATGATCCAAAGTGTAAAACATCCCTGCAATTGAAGTCACCTCAAAAAGAAAATGTTGCTCCGAAAAAAAAAAAAAAAAAAAAGTGTTGATCATTGTATCATTGTGAGTATAGAGATCTTCTCATCTCTCCAGACTGAATATCAAAAAACTGGAGGTGTCTGCAATTATTCCCTAAAACATGGACGATTGAAGGGTATCCCTTTTGTGAAGGAATGAGACAATAGGAAGACTCAAGTCCTTCTGAAGACCTCAGGCTAGCCATGTGTAACCTAAATCAAAGCCAAGATCTGCAAATCCTCTCTATTTCCTACTGGTTTCCCCAGAAAATCCCTTCCATATCTCAGCTGCACAAGTCAGGAAGGCGACATCTGCTCTAAATAATAGAAGCAGGAAGTGGTGTTTAAAGGGCAGCATCAGATGTCAGTATGGCATAAGGAACACCAGGAAGAAGGTGAACTTGGGGGTGAAGGCTGGCTATCTTGATTCTTATACCATTCTCATTCAAAGAACTCTACTACAGGGCCAACCCAGAGGTTTGTGGGACATGTCTTTATTAGGAATAGGGCATTCCCTTTTAAGTACTAATCAGGTCTGTGGCTTCTTGGGGAACTTGGGGGAATCTCTTCTTGTCCTTTGTTGTGATTTACAGAACCAAAACTAGAAAAGCATTCAGAATGGCTAAGAGATGAAGAATGAAGAGCACAGCATCAACAAAGCTTTGGTCAAAGACACAAACTACAGGCATCCTGGCAGCACCAGACACCATTTTAACCTGCACAACATCCACGGAAGCCCAAGAAGTCACCACAGCTATATGCCAGTTGGTGCCTGGAGGGGTCTTTGCTGTGTGCTTGGAGCTGCTGAGCCCTTGATGTGCCTTAATAGACATCACTCCCACTTATCTCTAGTCAGTTCCTTCTCCAAGCCCTGCAATGGCCTTTCCAAATGTTACCACCCACCCGAAACCCTGCACCTTCCCTGCATTCTCTCATTCACATTATCTCTTAGAAAGCTATTCACAGAAAGAACATCACAAATCCTTATCATAATTAGCATCATCACATACTTCACTCTGTCAAGAGAAGGTTCTCTTGTATTCACCTATAAAATATAGCCTATCAGAAATCTGTAAAAGTCATAAGTCTATGCTGATGATTACCATAGTCAGAAATAAAAATTTCCAAAGGTCACAGTGGCGTTTGAAACACACCCAAATTGTGTTGTTTATAATAACGGCAACAACAATAAAATTCAACATACACTTTGGAGTTTATAAACGACATTCATTTTACCCACAATATCACTAGACCTCTAAGTAGTCACAACCGGCCTGTTGCTTCCTAGCCAAGAAAGATGTTCAGGTTACAGTTAGATAAACCAGATTTCACGGTTTCTTGTGGAAGTAGTAAGAAGATTTCTTAGACACATATATAAATCCACAGACCAAGTGATGCATGTGATTAGCTTAACTGAAACCCTCCGTGCAGCAGAACTCGTGAAAATGATTAGTATATGTTTATTAAAATTTCATTGTTTTAAAATGGGAAACCTGACAAAAAGGGCTAGAGAAATGTAGCCCAACCACCCAATGGGGTCCAAAACTTCCCCCAAGTCTAACTTTGAAGTAGAAGATTTGCTCCCAGGCAGATAGCAAATAAGGTTTTGTTTTCCAAGGTGACTGTGGGCATAAGGGAAGAGGACACACATAGAGAAAGAGAGAAAACATTCATCTCCTATTGCCTTCAGGCCCTAATTGTACAAACACACAGGCAAAGTAGTCACAAATCAAAGGATATGGCATTTGCCTGGAGATAGTTCTTGGGGTACAGCCTGCTTTTTATTTCACCAATATACCAGTTTGTAAAATTATAGCATTTGTGAGATTCCTAATTCACACAAGTCTAAGAGCCCACGAGAGGGTAGAAACTACTCAATCATTGTTATCCACAGGTTATCTTGGATGAGGGTTACAAAGCAGAATCTAAGAGAAAAATTCAAGGAGAACCGCTTGCTGACCTCCTTCTTGATCAGCAGTGGGTTTGAGGGGATTTGTCCTGGGACTTTCACATCCTGTCCACTGCTTTAATCAAGAGTCTCAGGTCTTTGTTTCCTACATCATTGCAGTAACATCCTAACTAGAATCTGAGTCCCTAATCTCGGAGTCGCTAATCAATGATAACCAGAGTGATCTTTGTAAAATGGCAATCTGACCATGTCATCCCCTTTAATAATAATAATAATAATAATAATAATAATAATAATAATAATAATAATACTTAAAAATCTCCAGTAAATCACAGCTGTCTGCAGATAGCCACTCCTTCCCTTAGCACCGAGTCTAGAGTTTCACGTCCTTTGGCTCCATTCTGTGCCTCACTCCCAATCCTGCAATTCAGCCTCACCAAGTTAATTTCAGGACACCATCTCCTGGGTGCCATATTCTGCCACATACCCTTACTGCTGTTCAAGGCAGGATTGAAAATCTGCTTGAAATGCCCTTCCTTTGCCCATTAGACAAACTTCTATAATGCTCAGAGCTTCAAATCAAATGGCACATTGTCTAGACAACACCACCCCACCCCCATGCCCAAGGAAACAAATGCCACCTCTGCAGTGTATTTTCACAAGCCACCCTGTACTGATCTTTTTCCTGCATTGTCCTCAAACTGCTATAGCTGCTTCTTTTCCTCTATGCCACCCAACTAGACTGTGGTACAGGAATCATGACTGTCACCAGGTTGGGGGATAGTGGAGAGCACAGAGTAAATAAATGTTCATGCAAATCTGGTCACAAGAAGCTCGTAGAGCACTTGTGGAACTCACTGGAACTCCTAAGGGCAGGGAACTGCAGAAATAGTGCATTGGGATCACTAACAGTGGTCAAGGAGACAGAGTGCAAGTCTGGTGAAATTAGTTCATCCATTTGTTCCCCAACATTGCCCATACATGGCAACCAATTTCCAATAACGTTTTTTACTATATAAGAAAAAAGTAATGAGGTAAACGGTCTATAATCTTATATCTCTCCCTCTGTGTGTGTGTAAGTTTGTGTGTGTGTGTGTGTGTGTGTGGTGTAGGGGTGTGTGCATGCGTGCATGTGTATGCAGGTCATACTAAATAATTAAATAAACAAATAAATAAACCTTTGCTTTAATAAGATAAATGGGATAAAGGTTTTGTTTAGACTATGCTTGTTTATGCCCTTACTCAAGTCACTAAAAATAAGCAAGTCAATATTGTAACAGTCAGGGTCTCAGCAGGGAACATAATTCACCCCCAGATGGTTCAGATAAGTGGGTGTTAAATGAAAGAACACTCACAGAGCTGGGAAGGTTGGGAGAATAAACAAGGTAGTGAGCTGACCAGAAGGGTCAGAGGGAAGAAGCCTGGAGAGAGCTGGGACCACAGAGAAGCCATTCAGCAGAAGCCACAGTTTTGAGGGGGGTTCACAACTCCCAGCATGCAGAGCATTTCTCTTGCACTAAGTCTCCTACCAAGAACTCCATTGGCACAGCCAATAGGAAGGGACTCCATTGAGGCAGCCCATGAGGTCAGCCTCCTGTGCACAGAACAGGTCAAGATGGGTGCAACATGAATTGAGGAAGGGAAAAAAGGGTAGCATTTTCCTGTTTGTTGTTTGTTTATTTGTTAGCAGAGCTATGAAAACTAGATCCTTGCTGATCTAATAGTTCGAACTTCCAACAAGGAAACACAGCCCTGACTTTGAGAATAATCCTTTGCTTTAGTTACTTTCCACATCACTGTGACAAAACATCTAGTAGAAACCAAGTAAAGCAGAAGGGGTTTGTTTTTGTTCGCAGTTTGAGGGTGCAGGCCATCCTGCCACACGCACAGCTACGGGGCAGCTGGCCATACTGTGGTGACAGTCAGCAATCACAGAGACTGCTGCACTCACTGGGCTTCCTCCTTTTTATTCAGTCTGGGACCCCACCACAGACACCCAGGGTGGGTCTTCCACTTCAGTCAAAGCCCTCTGCAAGCGATCATACATAAACCTCCAGGTGTTTTCTAGGTAACTGATTCTGCACTCCATGGAGCTGACAATCAAAATTAACTACCATGTACCTCCTGGTACCAGTGTATAACCTTAATCCTAATCTGGTTCTTTACCATCTCAGCACTATATTCTATTTTCTTTGAGGAACATGTGTGTGTGTGTGTGTGTGTGTGTGTGTGTGTGTGTGTGTGTGTGTGTGTGTGTTGTACATATTTGGGGCAGGTTTGTATGCCTATTTTCACCCTTGCATGACCATGCTGAAACCAAAGCAGGACCAGGGCAGTCCTCTACTATGGTCCACAGACTTACTGCCTTAAAATAGAGTCTCTCACTGAATTGGAAGCCTGCCATTTTGTCAGTGGCTGGAAAGCCAGAGAGTTTTCTCAGGGATCCACCTGTCTATTCCCCAGTGCCAGGGTTGCGTGTGTGTGTGTGTGTGTGTGTGTGTGTGTGTGTGTGTGTGTGTGTGTGGCTTCTATGTGGGGAGGAGAGAAGATTTGAACTCAGGTCCTCCTACAGCAGAGCAAGTACTCTTATCCACTGAGCCAACTCCCCAGCCCCTCAGCCCTATATTTTTTGTTTGTGCACTATCCTTCAAACCCCTAGGGCTTCTACAAAAGTTTAACAAGGCAATGCATAGTAAAGAGACTATAAAGTACAAAGTACTAGGTTCTAATTTAATCAACACCTACATGCCCTATACTAAGCCTTTAACAAACAGTATTCCAGAACATCCCTCAGACAAGTTTTGTCCTTACATAGAAGGTGGGGCATATCCTTTTTTTTTAAAGAAATTAAATTATTTATTTTTAATTTCATTTTCCATTCCAACCAATGTTCTCCCTCCCACCCTTCCACCTGCCACCCCCATCCCCCTTCCCCCATCCACTCCTCCCAACAAGTAAGGGCTCCCATGGTGAGTCAACACAGTTTGGCACAGTAAGTTGGGGCAGGACCAAGTCCCCCTCCCCTCTATGTTATATCTAAGCATGGCATCCCATCATAGGGAATGGGCTCTAATAAGCTAGCTCATACACCAGGGATAGATCCTGGTCCTACTGCCAGGGGCCCTCTGATATCCCAAGCTTCACAACCATCTCCCATAAACAGAGGGCCTAGCTTGGTCCCATGGAGTCTCCACAGCTGTAGATCCAGAATTCATGAGTTCCCATGAGCTTGGTTCAGCTATCTCTGTAGATTTCTCCATCATGATCCTGATCTCAATTGCTCATGTATTCCCTCCTCCCTCCCTTCAAATGGATTCCTAGAGTTCGTCCTGGTGTTTGGTTATAAATCTCTATATCTGTTTCCATCAATGACTAGAAGAAGGCTCTAGCTTCTCTAGAGCTGTAGATTATAGTCTGGTTATCCTTTGTTTTGTTTTATATCTAATATCCACTTATGAGTGAGTATATGCCATGTTTTTCTTTCTGAGTCTGAGTTACCTCACTCAGGATAGTTTTTTCCATTTCCATCCATTTGCCTGCAAATTTCATGATGTCATTGTATTTTTTCCGCTGGAGTAGAACTCCATTGTACAAATGCACCACATTTTCTTTATCTATTCTTCAGTTGAGGGGTATCTAGTTGTTTCCAGTTTCTGGCTTTATGAATAATGCTCCTAGGAACCTAGATGAGCAAGTGTCCTTGTGGTATGATTGAGCATCCTTTCGGTATATGCTCAGGAGTGGTATTGCTGGATCTTAAGGTAGACTGATTCACAGTTATCTGAGAAATTGCCATACTGATTTCCAAAGCGGCTGCATATGTTTGTGTTCCCACCAGTAATGAAGGAATGGTAACATATCCTTTCTTCAGGAGAGCTGGGACAAATTACAAAGGATGAATGTTACCCTCACAGTTACTGTCAATGTTACAACAGGGATAAACTTTATAAATTCTACACCAAGAAGACCATGCTAACCTTTCCATACCATAATAAAAGGATTTAGGTGATCTGGGTGGGTTTATTCAAGATATGACTGATTTTCATGTAGTCTACTGCTCAAGGAAAATAAGAACCAGTAGCAGGCCATGGGCACTGACTGTAACCACTGCTCCATTACTACTGCTATATTAGCCATGGGTGAGCCTCTGTTGTGGACCAGCGATAGACAGAACATCATCCTGAGAACACAAGACATTTTTAGAGCATTTCTTCAAATTGTTTTTCTCAAACACTCCAAAAAAGCGGTTGTCATAGACAGATACCTTAACTGGTTCCATCAACAATCATCCAATAATCAATGTGGCCCGCTGTCACTCTTTGCTTTGTCAATTGGCTAACCATGATCGCCTGCAAGTTTGGGTCAGGAGAAGTACAAAGGCCATCTGCTTCCACACACCTTTCCTCATGCCTGATCCTTGATGAAACATGACCATAAACCACCATAGAAGGAGAATGTCCAGTGGTGATTTTAGAGGCCACGGTGGGAAGTTAAAAGTCCTTGAGTTTGATTACACTATCCTGGAGATGCAAAAACTCCAAGCAGCAATTGGGCCACAGGAAGAAGGCAAGTCATAGAGAATGCAAGGTATGCATAAGCCATATAATGGGGTCGAACCTCAATAAAGCAGGAAAATCATTTTCCTTATAAAAGTATTATATAAATGAAATGACATACACAATATTCCTGGTCTGGTGCCTCCCTATAGCAGACATTTACAAAATGAAAATAGTGACAACTGTGAGTCTTGACTACACTGTCTCACACTAGACAGGATAGTGGCTGAATGTTAGATTTGGTTTTATCTTCAAGCAGGAATCAATATTAATCAATGCTTCTCAACTGGGGTAGATAGCTAGTTTGTCTGCCTAGCATGCCTCCCTATTCGTGAGATTAATGCTTGACTTTTTATATTTTTATTCACTTGTTTTATGGGGGTATACATACAGCTTACAGGAGCTTGTCTCCATGTCCACCAAGTGGGACTTGGGGACCAAACTGAGCTGTCAGGCTTGGTGTTGGCAAGCTCCTCTACCCACTAAGTCATCTTACCAGACTAGTGCTTGGAGTTTTAATAAGAATAGTGGCTCTCCTTCTTGTTCTCTCCACCCAAGGGAATTGACAAGTTTGTACTTTACATCCCTCGGGAGCCTTGTGATTATCTAGACAAATCAGACCTCTTCCTCATGATTATCCTAACTGGAACGAAGCAATGAAGATTTTTTTTTTCACCCAGCCATCAGTTCTAAAAAGAAGTGGTGTATGACCTGTTCACACCCAAATCTGAAGTCTCTTTGTGAAAACAAATTTCAGCTAAAGGAAATGTTGAGGATAGAGCAGAAGCAAGTGGGAGTACATGGTAGAAAGGATCCTGGTTAAAAAAAAAAAAAAAATGCCTGGTTCTAGGCATCTTTAAGGTCAGCTATAACCTGACCTCCCCATTCTACACAGTAGTACTCTAACTCTCTTCTTGGGCCTGAAGAAGTGTGCCAGCCCTTCCCACCATGCGGAATAGCAAGAGGCCACTATTCTAAATAAAGAATAACCTAAATTAAAAGGCAGATGTCTCCCCCTGGTCTTGACAGGGAGATATCCCTGAGAAGAGGCCTCAGAGGAAACATTTTTCCTTCTTTTAGTCAGCCATGATAAGTTGTATCATGTCCCACACATAGATCCTTGGTTTCACAATGCAGAGCTGAATGGGTCAACTAAAAATCACAAAACAGGGCTACCAAGATGGTTTTCCCACAGCTAAGCCTGATGATGTAAGATCCATCTCTGGGACCCACATTGTAGAAGGAGAGAACTGATTCATGATGATTATCCTTACGGCATGTGCAAGCACTTAAGTAAATATAAATTATTAAATAGATAAATTTTAAATATGCTATAAAAATAAAGATAACTTATTTTCAATGAGAAAATAATAATTACATAGAGCAGAAAAGGCATATTACTTTTCTGCTGCCATGATAAAACACCATCTCCGAGGAAATTTGTAGAACAAAGAGTTTTATTAGGATTTACAGGTCCAGAGATATAGCTCATCATGGTGAAGGATGCATGACAATAGGTGGCTACACCAGGAAGCTAAGCAATCACTCACATCTTCACCCATAAACACATAAACACAAGCAGAGAGAGCAAACCAAAAGCAGGCAACTGTGAGCTATAAACTCTTACATCTCACTCCCAGCAATGTGCTTCCTCCAGCAAGGCTAGACCTCCTAAATGCTCCATAACCTCCCAACATCATCACTAACTGGGGGCCACGTGTTCAAAAACATAAACCTGTGGGGGATTATCTCAGCCTGTGGGGAAGTATCTCAGCCAAGCTGCTTCAAAGCACGTCTGTAAAGATGCCTGGAAATTGACACTGGGAAGTTGAACCGTTTCCAAAGCAGTGCTTTCTGGCACTCAGTAATATAAAAGACCAGTAGTATAAAAGACCAGTTGTGTGTTTTGCATTTTGTATGAGTTTATCAGCTTGGTGGTAGAGGTTGTCTGTCCATCAGTTCTTGTGCCTTACTTCCAATCTTTCAGAACTGATCCTGTGGTCTTATTACATTTGAAATGACTATTACACAGTTTGTACCACCCATGCCTCACTGCCCAAGTTTAACAATCCCTCAACTGCTCTCTAACACACTCAACGATATGAGTCCAAGCTCTTTGGCTGTTACAGAGATATCAAGTTTATGCGAAACTTCTAAATGCTTACCACTCATGCCTGGACTTCTCTAGTCACAAAGTAAACCCCAACAGAGCTGGGCCCAACTTGGCCTGATCTTATAAGGCAAAGGGGTACCAGTCATCTCAGACAGCTTTCCAAGGTGGGAAAGAATAAAGTAATGAGGAAATCAGAGCTCGCTCAGGGGAGGTGAAACCTAAAACAAATGTGCACTCCCAGGTGAGGACAAGACTTTGCTTCACTGTGAAAAATGAAGAAAAATTAAGAGCATCATCTCCACTACCTGCAGAGCCCTGAACCTGGCACATTCTAGGTTGCTGTCTTTATATACACACTCTTCTCTTTGTAACTGACCCTTCAGGAAAGGTGAAGGTGTGACCCGGGATTCTACAGCATTGTGTAGCTTAACTCAGTAGCTGGAATTGTAGAGCTGGCTGCAACCATGTTGAACACTTGAATCTTCTTACTAAGTACTTCCCTCTGTTCTTAATCTGACTCGCCTTGTCTGTGAGTCACCCATGAGCCGATAGGACAATAGAATCCTCTGGTCAAGCTAGTGTACATGAGTCAGTTAGCACCAAAGCTGCATTGTTCCCCACAAAGACAAGAAGAATGTGAAACCCTGGTGTGTATAAGTTGTTGTTCTTGTTTTATATAACACCTCCTAAACTAAGCAGCATGAATTGAAATATTTATCACATACAAGTCTGAGGTCTGCTAGAATTGGTTCTAGTTCTCTGGGTCAGACTTTGTGAATCTTGGCTTGCCTGCCATACTCTTGTGATCCACAGTGGGAGATCAGCTGAGGTGTCTGATAGAGGAGGGCTTCATTCATGGTTACTAGTTGGCCAGGCTGCTTACCAAGGTGTCAAGGTTGACTCATTATTCCTTAAGCTGGTTTGGTCTCAGTCATAGGACAGCAGCAAGGACCTGAGAAAGCAGGGATGTAGTTCTTCTGAGGCCAGTGTTGAACTTGAACTTGACCACTGCTACTTTACTTGGTATGTGAAGGAAACCTTATAAGACTGCCCCAATTTGAGGAGTAGGGGAAAGGCTGTAGCCCCTGATAGAAGTTACAGAGCCACACTGCTAAGGTCAAGAATTTTGGAGAGAAGAAAATTGGGATCATTTTTGCAACCCATCTGGCTTTCCCTTCCCACAGTTGATGGTTTTTCTCCACTGCTACATGCTGAGAAGTAAGGCCCAGCTCCTCAAACCCCAGCCTCGAACCATGGAAATTTCCCCAAGACACATCCAGTCTCCACCACTTACTAAGCAGGGTTCAGATCTCATTTTGTGTTTTATGTTAAACTCCAACCAATATTGAGTTGAGCATCCTTTTTTGGATGGGAAAGGAGAGAATTAGTCAAGTTCTTGAGAACATGTCATTTTTTGTCATGTTAGAAAAATGCATGCAAGGATGTGAGACTGACAGGATTCAACATTTAATTCATCCCATCAATCATCCATTCAATAAATGTTGAATTGCTACACACTGACGTATACAAAAGGTGTATATAAACACAATGTATGCCTGAATAGTGTCCTTAGGGAACTAGAACATCCATGATAAACATTGAGGTGTTTGGTTCCCCAGTTTCTCTAAAAACTACAGCTGTTACTTTATTCCTCTTTCTTTTGAGTAGCCCATGGGTTGTTCAAAATTGTAGACCTCATTTTATCAGCATTAAACACAAAGAAAGTGCTTTGCAAGTGTTTGCTGAAGTAAAATTATGTTAGCATCTAGAACAGAAGAAAATTAACAACATTTAATGGAAAGGCCGCTCTTCCTAGATAGGATGGTTTGATTTACAGCTACCCTACCTTCAATGGCAGAAAACACACAGAGAGGCTGTAATGAATCTCTAAGCCACACCAAGAGCATTTTTATTTTTCCCTTTCCCTTCAAGGAGCTTCTCCTTATGGCTGGAAAGGAAAAAAAAAAAAAAAGACAAACAGCAGACTTGAGCACTTCTGAAGTTAGACTATCAACAAAAGATCTCAATCAATGCACCACCAGAAATGATGCAGGCAACGCTTAGAAAATGCTTCACAAAGAAGCCCAGAAAAGGCTCTGAGGGCAGATCCAGGAGATGCTTCCATCAATTGAATAAGGTCATAAGTCTTGTATCTGTAGGCCAGAAACCACTAATAGGTCCAGAAGAGATGATTCAAAGTGAGCCACACATGCATTGCCCTGGGGACAGTTTCCATTCAAGGAATGGAGGACAACCCCCTCAACTACCCTCCCTGGGGTCTCAGTCTTATCTTCCAGCAACAGGCCTGAGAGGCCAATGCTATTAGCAGAACAAGAAGTATTGAGGAGAATTACCAACTTGAACATGTTCCAATACCATCTGCAAATCCCACAGGCTGTGGGTCAGAGGTAGACTCATCCCATAGAAATAAAGATGGTTCATGGCAAATGTTAGAGCATAACAGCAGCCCCACCTTACTGGACCTGGTATGTCAGGGACTTCAGCATAGCCCTGAGCTGCCCAGGCCTACAAGTACTACTTACCCAGCACATCTTGAATTATTAAGAACAGATAATCCAGTGACTCTCTCTTCTTTTTGGTTTTTGGTTGGTTGCTTAGTTGCTTGGTTGCTTGGTTGCTTGGTTATTGAGACAGAGTCTCTCTATGCAGCTCTGGCTATCCTAGCTCTGTAGACCAGAATGGCCATGAACTCACAGAGATCCATCTACCTCTGCCTTCCCAGTGCTGAGTGCCACCATGCTTGGCTGAAACTCACTTTTTAATGGATATTTTTTTTAAAGCACAGGCTATTTTTAAAAGCAGTTTTAAGTTCACAAGTAAAAGTAAAAAGAACTAAAATAGCCATTTTAAAATTTGTAATTAAGATCAATATATACACTTTGAGTTCCTGTTATGAGCCACATGCTGGATGGAAACTTACACATAAGAGTGTATTATTCTGATGCCAAAATGTTCCCAGTAGGTGAGAGAGAAATACACAGATGATTACAAGGTTGGGCAATAACCAGTGGGACAAAAAGAAGTAGAGAAGATCACAGTAAGAAAGACGGCTCCTAGAGAATGCAGTGGACCAGAAAGTCATATGGGATGGGCAGGGCTTGAATTGAACTTCAAGAAACCTGTAGGGGTTTTCTACTGTAAGGAAATCATCTCCAACCTAGAAAATGTTGACGTCATTATTGGCCCCTGCCCAAACCCAAGGGCAAAGGGGCTTAGAAAAAGGTCCCTAAGGCTGCTTTCTCCAAACCCAGGGTGACTTTATGTGCATCTTTGCCTTTCTACTCTGATTTTTCATCCCTTTTTTCCAATCTTGCCATGAATGCAACAGCTCTTTGCAGGCCCTTAAGATAAGTGGCTTGCCAGAAGATGGCTTTCTAGCTTTGATTTTGGTTTCTGCTCCAGATGTTACACTGATATAGGAGGTCCTTCTGTATGCTGTGAATGTGTGTTGCTTTTATTGGTTGAAAAATGAAGTTGTTTTTTGACCAATGGCCAGGCAGAATAGAGCTAGGCAGGAAACCCAAACAGAGTTATGGAGAGAAAGAAGGAGAAGTCAGAGAGATGCCATGTAGGTGCTGGGGAGGCAAGATGTGAAGTAACAAGTCATGAGTCTTGTGGTAGGACATTGTATAATAGAAATGGTTTAATTTAATTGTGAGAGCTAGTCAATAATATGCCTGAGCCATTGGCCAAACAATTGTAATTAATTTTAAGCCTCAGAAAGATTATTTAAAAGTGGCTGTGGGAGCCAGCAGACTGGAGAGAAACTGGTCCTAGGCACCCAACAGGGCAAGAACTGCCACATAAAACCTGACAAAAGTTTAAAAAGGGATTCTAAACACAAAAGAACAGAGTCAAGCAAGGCTTTTTGGTAGCAACATTTTCTCCATTGGGCTCTGTTTGCTAGAGGGAGAGCAAAGGTGTGGCTCCTTTAAGAGACAGCTTCCTGGTTCGTAGTGGCAACACACAGGGTTCTTAGGTCTCTACAGAGAACTTGGATACAATTTGTGGGTAGCATGCTGCAAGTTACTTGGTAGACTTAGCTTTTGTTAATATAGACAAAAAGAAAAGTTTGTGGGTCGGCCGCACGCTACCTGATGACAGCATTGGGGTGGGGGTTAAGCATGACACTTGTTGCTACCTCTACCATGTTAAAAAGCCAAACAGGATGGAGCCAACAACCAAAGCTGCCACTTTAGTCCTGGCCATGCCCACATAGCATTTTGAAAACTCTCCTAGTCAGAAAAATGATTACACATATACAACAAGTATGGATTCGGACAAAATGGCCTCTAAACTGTTTGGCATATGGACATGGATTTGGAGAGAGAGAGAGAGAGAGAGAGAGAGAGAGAGAGAGAGAGAGAGAGAGAGAGAGAATGGAGAATGGACAGAGTCATAGATAAAAAGAATAATTTAAGGAAAATACACTGAGTTCCTTAAAGGAAAAATAGAGTAAAAAAAAAAATATATAATGGGCTGTGTAAAGATGGAATATACACAAAGTCTGGATTATGTATACTATTGTGTTATCTTTGACTTTTTGATGGTTAGTGAACTAACTATAGAGAGACATTTGATTGTGGGAGCTGCTAAGCTAAACTAACACGTGTATCTTATTATATTTTTTATATTTTATTCTAAAACATCTTATTTTACATATCAATCCCAGTTCCCTCCTCCTCTCATCATCCTATGCCCTCCACCCACTCCCATCCCATCCCCCATCCACTCCCCAGGGAAGTGAACCCTTTCTTGAAGGATCATCAAAATCTGTCAAGTTATTTGGAGTAGGGCCTAGGCCCACCCCTTTGTATCTAAACTAAAAGAATATCCCTTCATGGGGAAAGGGCTCCAGAAGTTCATTTGTGCATAGGGGATACATCCTGGTTCTACTGCCAGACGTCCCATAGACTGCCCAGTCCTCCTTGCTTACACCCACATTCATGGGGTGTCTGGTTTGGTCCTATATTTGTTCCCTAGCTGTCAGACTGTGGTCTATGAGTTCCTGCTTGCTCAGGTCAGGTTTTTCCAACATGGGCTTGACCCCTTTGTTCATCACTTCTCCCTCTCTGAAACTGGCTTCCAGGAGTTTGGCTCAGTGCTTAGCTGTGGATCTCTGCTTCTGTTTTTATCAACTACTGGGTGAAGGCTCTAGGATGGCATTTAAGGTAGTCATTATTCTCATCATAGAGGAAGGGCATTTAAGGTAGCCTCTCCACTATTGCTTAGATTCCTAGTTAGCGTCATCCTTGTGGATCTCTATACAATTCCCTAGTGTCAGATTTCTATTTAAATCTATAATGGCTCCCTCTATTGATGTGTCTCTTTTCTTGCTCTCCTCTATTCATCTCCCGCGCTCAACTTCCTGATCTCTCATGTTCTCCTCCCCCTCTTCTTTCTCCTACCTCCCTCCTCCCTCTCCCGATGTTCCCAATTTGTTCAGGAGTTCTTGTCCCTTTCCCTTCACTGAGAAACCATGTATGTCCTTATTAGGATCCTCCTTGTTTCCTAGCTTCTCTGGAGATGTGGATTGTAATCTGGTAAACCTTTACTCTGTGTCTAATATCCATATATGAGTGATTACATACCATGTTTGTCTTTCTGTGACTGGGTTACCTCACTTAGGATGGTTTCTTCTAATTCTGTCCATTTGGCTGCGAATTCCATTGGTTTTTAGTTTGGGGATTTGTTGTTGTTGTTTGTTTGTTTTTCTATTGTTTGTTTTTCTGCTGAGTAGTACTCCATTGTGTAAATATACCATATTTCCTGTATCCATTCTTTGGTTGAGGGGCATCTAGGTTGCTTCCAGGTTCTGGCTACTACAAATAATGCTGCTTGAACATAGTTGAACAGATGTCCATGTTGTATGAATGTGTATCCTTTGGGTATATGCCTAAGAGTGGAATTGCTGGATCTTGAGTTAGACTGGTCCCCATTTTCCTGAGGAACTGCCATACTGATTTCCAAAGTGTCTGTACAAGTTTGCACTCCCACCAGCAATGAAGGAGTGTTCCCCTCTCTCCATATCCTCTCCAGCATAAACTGTCATTGATGTTTTCCATTCTAGCCATTCTGACTGATGTAAGTTGATATCTCAGAGTTGTTTTGATTTGAATTTCCCTGATGGCTAAGGATTTTGAGCAATTCCTTAACCAAATTGGTGAAAGAACTATATGACAAGTACTTTGCGTCATTAAAGAAAGAAATTAAAGAAGATACCAGAAAAATTGAAAGATCTACCATGCCATTAGATAGGAAACATCAACATAGTAAAAATGGCAATCTTGCCAAAAGCGATCTAGAAATTCAATGCAATCCCCATTAAAATCCCAGCACAATTCTTCATAGACCTTGACAGGACAATACTCAACTTTATACAGAAAAACAAAAGACACAGGATAGCCAAAGCAACCCTGTACAATAAAGGAACATCAGGAGGCATCACCATCTCTGACTTCAAGCTCTACTATACAGCTATAGTCCTGAAAATAGCTTGGTATTGGCACAAAAATAGACAGGTAGACCGATGGAATCAAGTTGAAAACCCTGATATTAACCCACACACCTATGAACACCTGATATTTGACAAAGAAGCTAAAATTATACAATGGAAAAAAGAAAGCATCTTCAACAAATGGTGCTGGCATAACTGGATTTGGACATGTAGAAGATTGCAGACAGACCCATACCTATCACCATGCACAAAACTTAAGTCCAAATGGGTTAAAGACCTCAACATAAATCCAGCCACATTGAACCTCTTAGAAAAGAAAGTGGGATGTACCCTTGAATGAACTGGTACAGGAGACTGCTTCCTGAACATAATGCCAGTAGCACAGATACTAAGATCCACAATTAATAAATAGGACCTGTAAGGCAAAAGACACAGTCAATAAGACAAAACAGCAGCTCACAGAATGGGAAAAGATCTTCACCAACCCATCTGACAGAAGGCTGATTTCTAAAATATACAAAAACTCAACAACCTTGCCACCAAAACACCAAATAATTCAATTAAAAAGTGGGGTACAAAACTAAACAGAGAATTCTCAATAGAGGAATCTAAAATGGCTAAAAGACACTTACTGCCCAACATGTATATTTTAAGTGTATTTTGACTTCAAAATTTGGGTCTAAGGATATATTGCTTTGGAAAAGAGGTTCTGCTCTTGTTTCCACAGAAGATGAAAAGCTGTGGATTCCTTCCAGGCTAATGTGGTTTGGTCAAGTAATCCCCTCACCCCCCCAAGAGGTCTCTGATGATCCATGTGATCCAACACCCAGAGCAGCCTAAAAGCAATTGGCTGAGATGATGCAGCCTCACAGGCTACTAGTTATGATTTAACCATAATTCTAAATTTTTTCAGGGTCCCCATAAGATCACTGTACCCAGAAATCAGCAGAAAATAGTCTGTAAAACTATGCACAAATTCCCAAATATTATTTGTTTTCATTTAAAGGGGGCTGATTATAAGTGGTCAATGGTCTCAGTCAATCTATTTTAAAAGAAAAAAAGGGGGGATATGATATAGAAATGGATATTTTGCATTGGTATAGATTCTGATTTATTGTTACAAATTTAAAGTCAATTTTATTATACTATATGTATATTTTTCTTCTCTTGTTTAAGGCATTGTGTTTATATAGCTCAATTAAAAATATAATGTACCATTAAGAAATACAAATTAATAGCCATCTATGATGGTCAAACTTATAGTCATGTTAGTTAGCTTTTCTAGATATGCAGAGATATATTTGAGATGGATAGGTAATCTTCAAATACTTCAGACCTATAAAATGTGACCTTTAAATTTTTTTAGGCACTTAGAATTTTCTCCACAGTGAGCCATGTCTGCTCCTGGCAGTACCAAGTCCTTTAAGAGGATGATGGGCATCGAAGAAGCTTCTTTTGGAGTTTGCTTTCAATGTGGCAAGACATTTTGGCAAGAAACTCTTCTTGCATGGACTGCTTGACTGTATGCTGTATAAAATGGATATGCAGGACCCATAGGGAAAGTGACTGCTACTGAACTTGCCATAGCAAGATGGGACAGTCCTTCAGGGTTCCTGCTTCATGGAATAGTCTGCCAGACATTCTACAGGACACAGAAAAAATGACTGATAAACTGCCAATATTGGGAGTACAGTTTCAAATTTCCTGCTTCACTGAGCAATCTGCCAGACACTCTAGGCCTATAGGGTAAAGATGGTTGTCCCAATGTTACAGAAATTTTGGGTGACTGCCCAGGCTACAAGATATCTCTGTCATTTCTAGAGTTTGGTAAGTTGCTTATAATGCACTTCCTGATTACTTAGACAATGTTATATCCTTCTGGAGTCTTTGATGGAATTGAAGACTAAATACTTATAATTATGGTTTTCTTTAGTTACATAAAAGATAAATTAGATTTAAAATTTTAGACTTACAAAGAATAGATGATAGAGTATTTTCTTTAATTTTGCCAAATGCAAGTGAAATAAATATTATAACTGTAACTCTTGCTTGATAACTGTTTTGTTATATGTAATTTTAGTGTGTTAAATTTAAACACTTCCTTTTTTATTAGAAAAGGGGGATAATATGGGATGTCCTCCTGCATGCTGCAAATATGTGTTGCTTTTACTGGTTGATGAATAAAGCTGTTTTGAGCAATGGCCAAACAGAATATCTCTAGGCAGGAAATCCAAACCAAGTTATAGAGAGAAAGAAAGTGAAGTTACCAGGGAAGTGAGATGTGAGGTAATAAGCTTTGTGGTAAAATATAGTATAATAGAAATGTAAGGCTAATTTAATTGTAAGAGCTAGTCAGCAATATGCCTGAGCCACTGCCCAAACAATTGAAATTAATCTTAATCCTCAGAATGGTTATTTAATCACGCAGCTGCAGGGATCCGCAGGCCAGAAAGAAACTGGTCCGGGGGGACCAGGCAGGACAGAAAAACATCCAACTACATTACACTACCTCCTTGTCACACCTCTGTCCTACTCACCCTCATGGGAGAACTCACAGATGGGTTTTTCCCATAACATCACACCAGAACTCTGAGATCTTGACCCTCTTGCCTGGAAAAGGAATAGGAGGAATAATCATTCAGACAGTGAAGGCAGATAAGCAACAGAAGCATCCTCTCTATCAAGAGTGCTCTCTCCACCAGCATTCCAGTGTCCCTGAATCAAGTAGATTCCACATGTCTGAGACAAGTGGGGTCCAAGTTCAGAGAATTCTAGTTCATCAGGTTGTAGGCAAAGAATCTATTATATATAAAATTATCCCAATGAAAAGGTACTTAGAGAAGGTATTTTCAACATATCTCAGGTCACACACTGATATTTGGCTTAGTTACTTTTCTATTGCTATGATAAGACACACCATGACCAAGGCCATTTATTTGGAAACCATAGTCCACTGCAGCAGAAAGTATGGCAGCAGGCAGGCAGGTAGGCAGGCAAGGCGTGGCATTGAAGTAGTAACTGAGAGCTTACATCTTGATCCTCAACCAGGAAATGAGAAAAGAAGCCAACAATAGCATGGGTTTTGAAACTTCAAACCCTGCCCACAGTTACACACCTTCTCCAACAAAGCCATACTTGCTAATCCTTCCCTAACAGTTCCACCAACCAGGAACAAAGTATTCAAACATATGAACCTATGGAACTTGAACATTTCTAATAGACATTAAGTGGACAAACATAAGGATAATTCCTCCAGCCATTCTCTTAGGAAAATGATCAGACTCAGCCATTTATATGCTAACACATAATAGTCACTCTCAGAAAGGAGCTGTCATAGTTAGTTTCAGTTGTCAATGACACATTTAGAAATGGAGAGCCTCAACTAAGAAATTGCCTCCATCAGATTGTCCTGTGGCCATGTCTGTAAGGCATTTTTTAAATTGACAATTGATGTAGGAAGGCCCAGTTCACCATTGGCAGGAATAAATCCTTAGGCAGATAGGTTTTGTAAGAACAGTAGCTGAACAAGCCAAAGAAAGAACAGATTCCATGGTCTCTAACTCAACTCCCACCTCCCAAGTTTCTCCCTTGGCTTCCCTCAATGATGGATTTGGTCACAGTGTTTATCACAGCAACAGGGACGCAAACTAGGACAGAGGTCTTCCTGCAAACATTGAAAACCAGGCCCTGTATCTTGCTGAAAACTCTCCTACTCAATACAATTAAGGATCTCATAACAATCTTCTTAAGCCCCTCCATATGCTTTCTCCAGAGACAACCCTAGCCTCAGTCTATATTGACAAAAACTGAATTGTTTCATTAATAAGAATCTCCTTCCTCACCAGACTGTAAGCTCCAAGAGGGTCAGAGCAACATGGTACACTTGAGAACCTACTGAGAGGCATTTACTGTTTCATGTATGCGTCCATTCTTTCATCCATCTACTCATTTGTAGTGTAGAGGCTGTAAACTGTAGACAGGTCAGTCTGTGTGGGACACTGACTCCACCACTTACTAGTTGTGTCTCTGTCTATAAACTGGTTATAGGTTTAGCCTGTAGAAGAAACAAACCCTGAGTAAAGTATCTGGCATAGATGCTACCTTAAATTATGATAATGACGCTGCTACTGGTGATGATGCTACTGGTGATAATGATTGTGGATGATGGTGGTAGCAGTGGTGGGGGCAGGGGTGATAGGGATGGAAACCTGGGATTCGTAAGGCAAGTTGTTGCAGATGAGTACAGACAGACACGACTGTCAGAGCCAGCTCTGAATAATTCAGGTTAGGGGTGTGTTTCTATTGCTGGGCTTTTTAAGATCGAGTGTGTTTTCAAAGGGAAGAAGGTACATGGCCACTTTCCTTGCACTTTTCTGTTTACACGGGTCAGTTGCCCACCTGCAATTAAACCTTGAAGAGATTTCAGGAGACCTCCTTGTTCAGCAGCTTTTGTTTTAGCCATCTTTTCCCAGACTTGTCTCCTCAGTCACCTGTCAATGTGTCACTTCCCTTCTACCTTTCCCTCTAATGCATTTGCTAAAAAAACAATTTCCAAACTCTGCTTGTTACCAAGAGAGACAACGATAAAGAGAAAAGAGAGCTGGAAATGTTCTTTGAAGAGTCAAAGAGTCTAGCATCCCCTTCTCAAGGCTCTGCCTTTGACTGACATTGAGACCTGTTTAGAATCTTTCTCCAGAATCGGAAACGGCAGCCCAGAGTCAGTTTGGGGTTATGACAGTGAATTTGTTTGGTCTGCACATTTCTTTGTGTGTTTAACAGCAATCCCTGGAGGGTTTCCAGTGGGAAGGATGGGTGATATGTGAGGGAGGATGTGAAAAAATGGAGGCTTCCCAGTCCCTTAAAGACACCGCTGCTTTCCTGTCGCTTTTGGGAGCCACCAATTTGCCCTCTACCTGCCCAGATCAAGTGCTGTTTCTGCTTGCACCAAGTGGCATGGCATATAAGTTGACAAAACTGAATGGGAGCATTGAGAATAAAGGCAGACGTAAAATCCCTGAGGAGTGAGCTCCAACCCCCATCCAAATAACCATTAAGAAAGACACATGGGGACGGAGGAATGCAGAGAAACACATTATATTGGTGATGTAAATATGTAAACATTTGGGATGGCCCTTGAAGTTTTATTGGAAGTCACTGATGGCAGTAGATACTGGAAGGGTAGGGTCACCTCAGCAGTCCCTCTGGCCCCTCCAATCAAGCAATTCCAGTTCTGGCCCGTTTCCATCCTGACAAGAAACTACATGAGTCTTTCCACTTGATCACACCCAAGGGTTGATGCCTAAAACACAAATATGCGTGGGATATGGCAGCTAACTGCAAGCCTGGAGAGCAGAGGCCAGGGCCACCTATGCAGGAAACCTATGATTAGGCATGGTTTTGACATATCAGAGCAGAGGGACCACGACTCAAGGGTGCAGAACCACATGCCCTGTCTGGTCCAAATCTGCCCTGTCAGCCCACAACCTGGGCGAGGCCTCTCCGCCCAGCAGCCTCAGCAGAGCTGACAGAATTGTAGGCACCTTTGCTACTGCTGAGAGTAATTGAGCAATAGCCTCCCAGCGGGCTGAGTTGCAATGTGTTTCTGGGGAAATTATATACTTTTAACCTCTAAAACAATATAATTTGAGGGTGAATGTATTTTTCCTCAAGAGTTGCAGGACCTCTTATTTCCTTTAAAGATCTGAGGAGGGAGGTTATTTTGCTGTCCCTGCAAATATATTTAAAGAGACACCAACAATGGACACATTCCTGAATGTCAGCTCTGGTAGCGAGGGAGCTGGGATACCTGGGAAAGCAATGTTTCTACATGGGATTTCATCTGACGTTAACCCAGTTTTGGAACCTAAGTGCATCATTTCATCCTGTTTCTCTGAATGAAAACAGGACAGTCCCAGGCCTGAAGACTGGAAACATTGTGTCCATTTTGTTTCACCCCTCTTTTGCTCCTCATATTTCTCAATCACTCCATCAATGAGCAGACCACCTAGCCTGGCTTACTTTGCATTGAAATGGCATGTGGCTCCCTTTCCATATGATTCTGCCATCCCTGCATTCAGCCCAGTGTCTTCCATTCCACACAGAAAAGATAGTGTTGGTTCCAATTAAGCCTCCTGGGTTCCAAGAGCAGCCTCAGGTTTTGCATTCGGCATTCCTCCTGCACACATGGCAAGGATCCTCTTCTTTCAATATCAGGTTATTTCTCTGATCATAATCTTCAATGTGTTTTATCCTGATACAATATTCATAGCAATATTCTCTGCACCCTCTGGAGATTATCCCCCAAGCTTGTTTGGCCTTGCCTATTCTACTGTGTACTTGATAATCCTCAGCTTTTCTCACTGCTCCAGACAAATGCCTCAGGGACACACCAACACCCGCACTCAGAGCTCCGCGCTTGTGTTCACCCAGTTACCACCAGTTGAAATTCTCCTTCATCTCCTTACCTCCAGACTCACTCCAACCATCCTCCAATGCTCACCTTTGGTCTGAAGCCTTCCTTTGTTCTGCCAAGTGCACAAAAGGTCTGTGTCAAACAATTCTGCATTTAATTATAGACTGTAACCAAGATTCTGTTTCGTGTGTTTTTTTTTTTTTTCACACCCCCACCTTAAAATTGCAAGGCCTTGGGCTGGTACAAAACAGCCGTATCATTTTGAGACAAATTCTAAAACAGATCATCAAATAAGTAGTTTATGAAGATGGGGTGAACAAGGAAAATGTGCTCTGATGTGTACCTGAATTTTTCAAAAACAAGTCACAGCAGCTTACTTCCTTTCTATTGAGAGATTTGAGGAAGTCAACATAGGAACATGGAATGCCACACTCTGAGTTTCCCTAAGCCTCCAACAAAGACACTGCTGGCCACTATTTAAGAGGAGCAACCAACCTGCTTAACAGACGTTCTAGATAATCAAATGGCCACACCTGAAAATGCCAATCATTTTGTGTGTGTGTGTGTGTGTGTGTGTGTGTGTGTGTGTGTGTGTGTGTATTCATGTGTACAGTAGTATTCATGTATACAAGAAAGCTTGGGTGTCAGTACTCACCCCTACTTTCTTTGACATAGAGTCTTTTGTTTGTCACTGTGTACACCAATTCAGGCCTGTGAGTTTCCAGGAATTGTCTTGTCTGTGCACCTACTTCATCACAGGAGCACTGGGAATACAGATACAGTCCTACATATGGTGTTTTGTGGATTCTAAGGATCTGAATTCGGGCCTTCCTTCTTACACAGCAAGCATTTTGCTCACTGAGCTGTCTCCCCAATCCAATTAGACACATTTTAATAAATGGAGATAGTCTAGAGGCTTGCACATAGATACAAGCCAAGAACATTCTTGAGTCAAAATGACTGTATCTATGACATCCTGAGAAAATAGACAGCATGAAGAAATAGCATTAGTGATCAAGTAATAATACAAAACTTTCTGAAAAAAGAGTAGTCATGCAATACAACATCCAATAGTAACAAACCAAAAGTGTTTCTCCTAGGTTTGTTCATCCAACATGACCTGTCACTAAAGGTTTTCTGATTAAAAAAAAAAAAGAAAGAAAGAAAGAAAGCTATTTTCTTACTCTTGCAAAATATGAAATATTTAAATCCAGGATCAAGTTAAGCTTTATGATGTTGAAAGGTTTTATGGTCTTGAGATTGGGTATGCTATGGTTCTATATGTCTATCTGGCACTTCAGCTAAATTATAAAGCCATTGGCAGGAATGCTGTAGTACATAGTAGTAGTAAGTACTGGGGTTGCTGTCACATAGTCAACAATAATTCTTCCATTTACTAGGTTGATAATTTCTATTTCTCTGTGTACAAACTAGAAACTGTACAAGATGTGACAGCTAACTTGGTTATTAGCGTTTAATGCATATGACCTAGTCCAGTGTCTTCATAGAGTGGGTGTTAATTAAACATCATTTCTATTTCCCACTCAGCTAGTGCAGTGTTAAAGAATATAACAAGATCTCAGAAGAGGACTTCTCGGTTCTTACTTAGCCCTACGGGTTTGAAAGATAGCTGGAGAGGTTACTTGCTCAGTGCAAAGCTTTGGAGCTGGAAGAAGAAGAAATGAAGGCATTCTGGGCAGAAGAATGCTAGAGGACAGGCACCAGGGTGAGAATGAATATGGCTCATCTGAGGACTGGGATCCCCCAAGAAATGGGTGCTAGGAACAAGATTGGACTGGTAGGCCAGACCAGATGATACAGTAGATCTTGAAGTCCTACTCAGCCAAGTAAGAGATGGTTTCCTTACAGTTCTTTTGGAATATTTTAAAATATTAAACAATGATTGGACTCATGACACCTTCTCAACATGTGAGAGTAATAGCATGCCAAAGAGAAGTCACAAGAGATACCTCTTGTAGCAACAACCAAATTATTCCATTCTCTTTCTTCTGTTTGCCTTTAAAAAGTCTGACTCACTGATTTAAACCAGGTGCCCTATTGTACCCATAGCTGCTCTAGCTGGCAGAGCTGGAAGGCCTGTTTCCCCACTCGTCTCCCTTTCTTAGCACTAACATGTTTGACAGGAATATGAGTAGGTGGAAAACATAATGTTTCCAGTTGAAGCTCACTAGCAAACCTCCAGTCGAGTCATTTTAGAGATTAAAGAAAGGATCATTTGGACACATGAATTTGAATATGATTTATAGATTACTTCCAGAGACATACAGTTGCTTATCTCTCAGGCAGCTTTGAGAATAGACAGTGAGAAGTCATGCAGAAGGTATGCTGCCCTCAGACAGGGGAAAAATACATTAAATCTTAAAGTGGCTGATGCAGCAATTAATATTTCAACCTTCCTTGTGCAAGGAAAAAAAAGAGTAAGATTACAAAGATGTTGGATTGCCATGAATATGTGATTTCAGGCTTACTGACTGAAAATGCCTAATTATGTATTACAAGCCTAAACCCCTCAGGCACTAATGGGCTATTTTAAAATGCTAAAAAAAAATGTTTGAGTCTGAAAATCTTGGGTTTTTATCAAGGTTTCAATAGCACAATTTAACTTATTCCTGAGTAACATTTTGGAAAAGAAGCCATGCACAGTCAACAGTCAAGTCTCAAGTCTCGTTATGAGATTTTTTTTTTTTTTTTTTTTTTTTTTTTTTTGCTTTTCCAATTTATCAGCAAATTTCAGCAATCATGAGCTCCAAGGCTTGTGAACTACACCCTTTCCCCTAGTCAACCCATTAAACCACTTGGTTCATTTCTAAAGAGATTTTTACCCTTTGTTAAAAAGATAGGAAACCACTTAGCAAAAGCTATGAATTGTGTTATGCACTCACCCCTCTGGACCTGGCAGGAGGTGGACTGTAGTCTTAGAAACTCAGACTTCAGGTGACCTACAAAGACAAAAAGAAGTTTCAGAGAGACAGGGCAAAGGCTTCTGGGCCATTGAAATAAATAATAAAGTACATCCACTCAAAGAAGTAAAGATGTTGTCTGTTTGGCCAAAGGAAAGGAGTCTGTTCAAATGAAGCTAATTCTAAATTCATCATGCATCCACCACAGCTGTACATACTTCCTTAGGCATTTTACTGTGCTTTTCATTGCTGGCTGGTATACCCAGCATGTCCATCACTTCCTCACTTATTGAGGCCATAATGGTGCTTTGAAACCAAGTGAAAAAATAGAAAGGGTTTCTGTGGAAAACAAGTACAAAGGAAGCTAGCTGTCTCCAAAAGTACTAAGGTAATGGTATAACAGTGGAAACACAAGATCTGTACAAGATCAAGCCAATCAACACCATAGCATCAACTAAGAATGGGTTCACAAGCAATCACCCCTAACTGAAGAGTTAGGGACAGTTGGTAGCTCCTGGGGGTTGGGGTTAAACTCAATTTTCTTTTAGGGCATGGCCATTAATAAGGTAAAGCACACTCAAGAGAATAGCCCCAGAAGTATATGGATAGCACAAAGTGGAGCTGATAGGTTATTAAGATGGAGAAGAAGGAAAAGAATGGTGGGAGAAGGAGGAGGAAGAAGAAATAGAGAAAGAAGAGGGAAGAGGCAAAGGAGGAAGACAGAAAGTTAGGATGGGGGTGTGGAGGGGGCATGGCTTGGAGAGGAGTTAAGAAGAGGAGGTGGAAGATAAAATATGGTATATGAAATTTTCAAAGAACTAATTAAAATATATCTCTAAAAAATAAGGATACTATCTCAGCCTAGATACACTGGGGGTAGGGCTTAGGTCCTGCCCCAGATGATGTGACCAACTTTGATGATTCCCCCATGGGAGGTCTCACCCCTCCCTAAGAAGTGGGATTGCAGTTGGATGGGGAGATTGTGGGGGGAATGGAAGGACTGAAGGAAAGGGGAACTGAGATTGGTATGTAAAATAAGATTGTATTTAATTTAAATAAAAATTACTTAAAAATAAAAATAGTAAGAGTTGGAAAAGTTACAGTCTGAAAGACAAACTCTCAGAATAATTCAGTCTAAGGGTATGGCAGCCTATACAGAGGATTCCTCATTACCAGGTTGGTAAACTATAGAATTTCAAGAGAAATAATAATATTAATCAGCCCTTGCTATGTTCTCAGGATCACAGATCCTAGCATGATCAGCAGAAGCTTTGTTTTCCCTGAGGTCAAAGCATGTTAATGGCTCTCTGGGAGTATTGGAGATATGACTGGAAAGGGAGTTAGTTAGTGTAGGTGATGAGACTTGGAAGAGCTTAGTTCATCACTGTAGTGATGGTCCCAACTAAAAAATGTGAAAAGGAAGGAAGAAGAATCAGTGCTACTTAGAGTAAAACTAACTAAAATACTCTAATTCTAGAAGTAAATCCTGTTGCTTTGGAGACTATGGAAAGGCCCCTAACTTAAATTCCTCTTCTTTGTTCAGAGTCTATATGGGGAAATTGGCCCATATATTCATCTTCTGAGTGCCCTAAGTAAGGTTTTTCAATCAAGAGAGAAGCCTAAAATGATTGAAGACACCATGTAAGCTTATATGGATCAAATAACTCCTCCTTTATTTATATTTAGCAAGACATTTGAGAAATCAACTGTCATTTTTAAAAAATGGACTCCAGTTGACATCAGAAGAAACAGAAATGATCTCAGAAGGTGAAAATACAATTCTTAATGTGTTAAGATGTGTCCTTAGGAGTTGGAGAGATGCTCAGTTGGTAAAAACACTTGCCCTAAATCATGAGAACCTGTGTTTTCAAGCTTAGCACCCATGTAAAATAAGGACACCCAGCATATGTTCATAATCCCTGACCGGAAGATCCTTGAGGCTAGGAAGACAAGCTAATCTAGTTGAATCAGAGAGCCAAGTCAATAAAAAAAATTGTCTCAAAAACTAAAATGGAAGATAATTGAGAAAGATTTTCAGTATTGACCTGTGACAGCCACACAAATATGCACACCTGTGTATACACACCTGTACACATGTAGGTGCACACATAAACACAAACATATACACACAAAGATGTGGTTCTTAGAAATATTTAAGCAGATGTTGGAGTTGCATCAATATAAATAGGAGAATGAAAAGATCCTCATCACTACTATGAAGTAAGGAAATCCAAGCATAAGAAAAAAATCTCAAAAATAAAAATATGACTGTAATTTAATAAGTAATTAAATAATAACATGCATGTTTACAATGGCTAAATAGAGAAATTTTCTCATTAAAAAGAACTAGTTTATGAGACTTTGGAAGATAAGACTAGGATCTCTATATATTTAATAGACATATACACACACATACATAAATGTATACATCCTAAGAGCAAAAACTAGATATTAAAAGAAGAGAAAAATCAATCAGAGAATGGGCATTGGGTCCCAGAAGTACAGATATCATTGGTTATGTTGCAAAGTCTGACAAGTTAAAGCAGCCAGGGGTTCTCAACCTGTTGGTCATGACCCTTTTGGGGTCAAATATCAGACATCCTGCATAGCAGATGTTTTACATTATGATTCATACTAGTAGCAAAATTACAGTTATGAGGGAGCAAAGAAATAATTTTATGATTGGGGTTCACCACAACATAAGGAACTATGTTAAAAGGGTCCCAATGTTAGGATGATTGAGAATGACTGAATTAAAGGGAATAGTGAATAGAATTTTCACACAACTCATGACTTTTTTCAGTTCTAGGGATTGAACCCAGTCCTCACACATACTAGGCAAGTGCTTTGGCACTGAGCTACATCCCCAGCTCAACTTAATAAGTTTTGGTAGAATTTTAAAATGTCTACAAGATATTGGAAAGGAAACTTACCTAGAAAACAAGATGAAAAAGCAAAATTCTTAGCAGCAGTAAGGAAAATTCATTCAAAAACCAGAAATAAAGATGGATATGGTAGCTCAGTCAGGAAAATAAGACAGGGAGATTATCATGAGTTCAAGGCCAACCTAGATTACATAGTAAATTTGAAGTCAGCCTGAGCTATATACAGTGAGACCCTACTCAAGTCCTCTCAACCCCCAAAAGACTAAAAAGGGAAAATATTTACAATTTACAACCTATATCTAGAGCAAATATTGATCAGAAAAAGCCAATGCAAACACTTTGAGATAAACAATAAGCCTAGACAAAGAGTTTAGCTATCATACTCTATATAACACGTCCAGGCTAAAAGATACAATAAAAATGAAAATACAGCATCAGAAGAAAAGTGAGAAGACAGGCATATGAAGAAAAATAACTACTCACCATGACTTCAAAGGCAAGAAATGTGACCTCTGTGGTGCGGATGCTGACAGTGACTTACAGTTACATGTCCTTCTTTTTTTAATACATTCATTCATTAGGATGAGCACTATAAATATTATTGTCCCAATGGCTAATAATTGGAACTAGAGCTGAGATAGCTCAATCAGCAGAGTGCCTGTCTTGCAAGTGCAAGGACCTGAGTTTAATTCCGAGAATATACATTTTTTTTAAAAAATGAGTCTGGTATGTTAGCATGCACTTGTAACATGCGCTGAGGGAGGCAGAGACAAGTGGGTCCCTCTCTGAGGATGCTAGCCTGTCAAACTAGTCAATTAGCACCTCCAGGCTAGTGAGAGACTCAAACGAAAAGATATGTGATACCTAAAGAATGATACTCAAGGTTGTCCTCTGTTCTCTACGTGTGCACAAACACCTGCACACACCTGTACATACACACACATATGAACATACATACACAAAAGTGAATTAATTAAAAAGTTGGAATTAATGCATGGAGAAGGTACCACTAAAGAGAAGTGGAATTGGAACAACATGGATATTTTAAATTTTGAGAACATAAACTGAAATGCAATAAAAAGCAGAAAAAAAGGGGAAGATGTAGAAATAAGTGTAAATAGGCTATATAGTAGGAATTTCATAATTAAGGGAATGAAGAGTTTGTGAAAGCATGTAGTGAAACATTAAAATTATTTTAATAATAACACAGAAAATTCTCAGGGCATTGAGAAGGGATAGAGAGGAACATTGAGAACAGCCAACTATTAACATATCAAGCTTCCACAACTGAACATAAAAATATATTTCTGAACACTGGCAAGCAAAATTCTAAAATTATGATATTTAGAACTTTAATTATACTCACCCAAAATATAAAATAAAAACATAGAATTTTAGAGGAATTAAACTGCAATATGGGTAAACTAGGTAAGACAGGGCTTTGCCCTTCCTTCAGCTGGAATGGTTTCTCTGTTTGCCACTCCGGTTTTACTTTAGCGTCTTAATTAGTATGTAGAATCTTAAGGGAAGCAGTATTACACTCTCCCAGATATATCAGGAAATGATACCCCATTCATTTAGAGTACCAGGTCCTTTAGAGTACCAGGAATTTAATATCATGGTTGATCCATAGGGACTATGATTCTAGATTTTTAATTCTAAGATTCTAGATACTTGAAATGTCACAGTAGTGTCAATCCAAAACTAAAAACTCATTCTGCTTATTAATAAACACAGAAAAATCAAGTCATTTCCTTATATTCATTCACTCCTGTATCTGCCCATTTATGCCCTTTCATTTTCCCATTTATACAACTCTTTTATTCGTGCAGTGGTTACTCAGGAAAATATAAACTGGGCTTTCTGTCTGCAAGGAGTTTAACTATCTGGAGAGAGAAAGCAGTATCTCTTACATCATGCCCCAAAAGTTCCTGCTTAGTCTGAGGACAGAGAGACAACCCACCAAACACCAAAGCCTTAGGAATGGTGAACAGATGCACTGGACTTTGAGAAAAATTCTAGGTCCAGAAGAAATGTTATGCTTACTTCATTTCACATCCTCATCCTTTGATTATAAGATTTCATGCTACTGTTTGACACAATGAAGGGAGCAATAGTAAGCCTTCTTCACACCAGTGTTGGAAATATGTGCATCCAACACAGAACAGTTCCCTGAAGAAAACATGACTTTGTTTAACTATGAAGTTCCATGAGCAGCTGGGGTTCTTGTTTTGGCTAGGGTCTTGGATCCTGACTTTCCTAGTAGAATAACCAAACATCCTAGTTATTCCAATGTTGTCCTGGATTAGCAAGTCCAGGGCCCCTAAGGAATACCTCACCCCTGGACAAACTGAAATAGGTGGGATCAGCTTAGAGTTAACTCTCAGTTTCCAAGACTTCATAGTTTTGCTCCATTTGATTGACACAGTAAGCTTACTACTATTCTAGTGAAATTCTGCTTTACTAATCCAATCTTCATTCGTTTTTCTTAAGTTGAAATAACTGATACATTTATATATTTTCTACAACACATTTCATGTGCCATAATAACAATACCTTATTCATTCCTGAATAATAACAACATCAGTAATAGTAATAACAATAATAATAGTAATAATAGAGCTAGTGAGATGGCTCAGCTGTTAAAGGTTAGGCTCATAATCAATAATAACAATATAACAATGTGCTAATTTCATGACTGTAGTTTTCTTTTGGAGGTGGTGTTTTGTTTGGTTTGTTTTGCTTTGCTTTTTGAGGAAAGGTCTCAGGTAGCTCATGCTGGGCTCAAACTCTGCATGTAGGACAGGATAAGCTCATACACCTCATCCTCCTGCCTCCACCTCTTAAGTGTTAGGATTACAGGTGTGAGCTATCACTTTCATCTGTGCCTTGTTGAGGATTGAACCCAGGGCCTTGTGAATGCTAGGCAAGCACTCTACCAACAGAGCTACATCCTAACCTACTTTACATTATTTTTAACCACAGTCCCTCATTGGAGGTTCTAATTTATATATCCAGGACAAACAGGAAATATCTGAGCTTCCCTAAAACCTTAAAAGATGACAATTCTTATTCTCAGAGAAAATATACCCATATTCCTGAAAGGAAAAAAACTTTGTATATTTATACTTTATTTGGAAATTGTTTTAGAGATGGTTTCTATAAAAGAAAGAGAGAAGCGATTTGGGGTACAGGAAGTGAGACTACGAGAAAAGAAAAGTGACAGAAATAATAAAAGAGGTAGATAAAAGGAAGTGTTGAAGAATGAAAGAAAGAGAAGCTCGATCTGTGAGGTAAGAAACTAGAGCAGATAAATGAAAAACGACAGGACAGAAAGTCATGGAAGGCTCCATTAATTAGCTATTGTCCATTTCCTTGAGAGACCTCTAACAAATCCGTCCTTGTCAGTGACAGGAAATCTTTTTGAATTCTTTGCAAAGGGATATTAATGGTCATGGCAAGCTTCAGCACCCCTCCCTCTTGCTTCTGTGATGCAGGAGGTATTGGGAGTTCCTGGAGGTCATACTGCAAGCTAGTCTGGGTGGACCAGAAATGTCTCTCCCTTGCACACCAACAGCGCTCCTCTAGCTCACACATTGCCAACCGTCTCTCCTTGACTGGTACATCGGAAGGCTGGCATTTAATACCCCAAGGATATAGATGTTTGAACGCTGGTTATTGCAACAAAGGAAGGATCCAAACTGCAAAACCAAGTGGATCAGATAAAGCTGATGCCAAGATAAATCTGTTTTACATCCATTCCTGCACGGGTTTTGCTAATCTATGTAGTTACAGCCCTCCCCCCAATGAAGGGGGAAATAGCCCACCATGTGTCAGTAAGCCCACGTTGGATCCCTATTGTTAATCTCCAAGGTATAATGTTTTAGGCAGAGACCATTTTTATGCTGACTTTGTCACGAACTCTATTAAGAGAAGATGACATGGAAAGAAAATGAGGACGGTGGATGGGAGAGAATACGGAGCAGGACAAAAAGGGGAGAGAGATTTCTTCTTGAATGGCTTGTATAAATGCAGGATTTTTTTTTAAATGAATGAATTCTGTTCCATCATTGACAGAGGATTGCTTCTCTTCCAGTCACTCAGACACCTACTCTTCATTAGCCAGTATTTATGCTGCCAGATTGGACTTTCATATGGAAGCCTGAAGCAGCAATGGTACAGATGGCAGGAAATCTCTCATGAGATTGATAACGATGAAGAAAGATGCCACATTAAGTCAGAAGGTGCCACTGTTAACATTCCAGCTCAGAGAATATTTCTAGCTAGCGCTCTCCTCCAAGGGCTGTTTTTCTTCTGACTTCAACTGATATTCATCCCCCCTCCCCAGAAGTTTATAGACCCACCCCTTTTACATTTGCTTTCCTCTTGTTTCAGTGTGTTGACTGATTATCACCCTAGGTGATTAACCTTTGCTTTCTTTAGGTGGTTGAGATCTCCCTGCTGAAGGGCCTGAGGTGGGGGAAGGGAGGGGGAAGAGAGGGCCTTTTTAGTCCACATTTTCCTTAACAAAGACACCACTATGCAAAGGTCCCTTGGGAAACCTGAATGGTATTTATTGTTACATGCAAGCACTCAGTGCATCTGCTACCTCTCAAGACAAACACTATGTTCATAAAAACAGACCCCCTGCCTCTGAGGCCTGAGAGAAAGGCTGGTCTCCAGGGCGCTGGAATAGGAGCTTGGGAAAGTCAACACTGCTGGAGGGTCTGCAGTGGGAAGCTATGGGATGGAGAAGGAGGGCCTGCTACCTACCTACTCTGCGGAGGTACCCTGACTGAGGGAAGACTTCCCGGTGCTGCTTGGACATAGCCCAGTCAAGAAACACACAGATCCTCAAGAGGCTGGGAGCTTTTCCACTCCAGGAGAAGAAAAGAATCAAACATATTTTCATTTTAAAAAAAAAAAAGACATCATCCTGATGTTTAGTTTTCTTAATCCCTGGAAACTGATTTTATAAAGTGGCTCCAAAATGGAGGATAGCCCTTATGTGTTTTGACTAGATGCCACTTTGAGTCCTCGGTCCTTGTAGAATCAGCTATAGCATCACTTTAATCTGCCATATGCAAAAAGTCTGTTTATCTATGGTGCACCCACCTGTTTCCTTCTAACGTCCCATTCATTGGCATGTGCCCTGAGTCTTGGGTGTAAGTTCCTACTTGTTCCTATTGGAAGCAGAGTTGAGTCCAGTGTCTCTCCTCCTACTAACCATAAGACCTCACTGTACTGGGCCCTCTATTTATCACTGTGCCCCTTGTTAAATAAACTCTGCTTTAAATATTTAATAAACATCATGACTTCATGTCTTTTTCTTTCACACCCAAAACATATCTCAGGCATTCAAGCAAAGGGTGGCCTCTCCCGTTTCTCTGGGCATCCCAGTCTCCTTGGATGACAACCTGAGCCCAGGCTAGGAAGTAAGAATGAAATAAAGGTTCTCAAGCCCTTAGCACAATCATATAGGGAACATGCTCCCCCTTCCGCCTAACTCAGAAAGAGTCATCCATAGTAACAGACAAGGCATGACATAATGGGACTTGCAAACTGAGCAAGTTTGGAAAATTTGGCTCTTCTCGCCCAACTTGAATGATATATTATCTGAGTTCAACCTAGAAAAATGCAAGCTGGGAAACAAGAGAAGGCCATGTCAAGGGCCCCTGTGCAGCCATATCCGTGAATAAGCATTTAATTAGCTTCCCACATTTACAGGAACTCTAGTCCATTTAAGACACTCTCGGGTTCCTCCTGGACTAGGCCAACCCTCTTGGAGCCTGGACATAGAATGCCTACCACCTGGGATGGATATTTGGAGAGTCTTAATTGAAGGAAATTCCTGTTTTTATGTCTACATGATATACCATCAGCATTTCCTTACCCACGAAAATACACAGAGGGGCAACTAGTTCAAATAACTGGTCTAAATCTGTAAATTACAGCACTGCTTCAAGTAACTTTTAAGGTCGTTCTGTGTCTATGGATAAGTTAGATGGCATCATAAAATTTTTAGAGCTAATGTAATCTTTATACAGTAGGTTCATCTCATCAGTTGAGATAGGTTTCTCTCTTTCTTCTGATCGTCCTTGAGACCTGGGGGAGAATAACTGATCTTTCAGCAGACATGCCATAGCCACATCTCCCCCTGTCCCCCCCCCCCAGTGCCAGGTTGCAGGGTCTTGGATCTTCAGTTTTCTTCTCTCCACTGAGAGAAGGGATTGCTAAATATGGTTAATTTCCTGATTTGGTTGCATTTCTGTTGTGTAGTCTAATCCTCTCCTTCATCCCTTTGTGTATTTCTTCTAGAAGCTTTGGTCTTTAGTGACCTTCTCAAACCATTTCATTAAATGCCCTTTGCCTTGGTAAATTACAGTACTTTGAAGCCTTGGAGTTTAGCATATAAAAAAGCAAGCGCCTCTGTCTACTGCCCTGGGATAAGGTGTGATGAAAATCCCATACAAGCTGAACGGTACTCCTAATCAAATGGGTGTAACAGATGGCTGCTGGAGCAAACCATCACAATGGAAATATCTGCAGTTCTCATGGTAACGGAATCTGCCAGGTCTGAGGGATTTGCTGTTTTTCAGGACATCTGAGCTGCAATCTCTTTCGAGCTGTCTAGCAGTCTCCGTCTCGCTCTCTCTCTCACTCTCAGCATGATGGAGATAGAGTTGAAAGGTGGAGTCTGATTTTGCATTCCAGCTGTGATTAAAGACACAGGCATCCATCCCAGGAGATAATGTGCTGCATATTCATTATGCTATCTAGAACCTCTTTAGCTACTGGGACACAACAGTCACACAATTACAATATGCCTTCTTCAGGAGTAAAAGGGGGGGTTGGGATGAAGGAGATCGGAGAATGGCAGCCAGGGAGAATACGAGGAATTAAGATGCATGAGACATACCTTGTAATAGAGATATGGAGTCATATTAAACGTAGCAGTTGTTTCTATTCTGTGGCCACACATCAAGATGGCTTAACAGAGCAGGATAAAACATCTTGCCTAGAGGAAAAAACATGATGTCGGTTTCCAAATCATAATGTAGACTATGGGGAATGAAAACAACAGATAAGTAAGCATGCACCTTCCTGATGAGTAAACACATGTGGAAGATTTCTTTACACTCCCCAGGCAGAAAGAAGACCCATCTCAAGGAGGGAGGTCCACATGTTAGACACCAAACTTTCATTATAAGCCTACGGTTTGGGTTTAGCCTCACAGGACTATACCAGAAAGGGGCCTGGTGTTTTCTCCCCATTATTTTTTTCCTTCATGCTATTCATAGCCTCCTGATTTGATAGCAGTGCACAGAAAGGGGAAAATAATCAGTCAAAATTCTATTTTATTAAAGTCTTTTCTCCAAATCCCTATCGATTTAAAGAAATAAGGAAAAATATACTGCCTTCTTTGCTACTGTACCTGCCAGCAAACACACACACACACACATACACACACACACACACACACACACACACACACACACACACACACTGACACACAGGGTTGATTCACAGCTGCCTGGTCCCTTGGGTCTTTTTGAGTTTGAAGATCAGACAACATGTAAGAATTCAGTCATGACTCAAAATGGAAACAAAGACGAGCATTCTTAGCCATGTCAGCAATGTGGAATGAAAAACTACAGGCTGGAGGCTGGAGCCCCCTAGCACGCTTTCCCCATCCCATTGTCCTTGAGGGCACTACTGTTAAATACATATGACAGCCAAAGAGATGAGGAGAATAGTTGCCAGAGAGCAACGATTGGATCTCCCTTTTCATGAACTAGAATAGCCAGAACCATGTAAGCCAGTGAAGTAGTACTTGAGATGGGGCCCTGGGAGGCACCATTGTCTCCTGCTCACATGGCGCCTGAAGAATATATTATATTATATAACCTTTCTCCCAAGCCTGTCCTGCTTTGACTGGGACCCTCTTCCTTTAGAAGCCTGCGAATAACAACTTGTGGATGACGATCTCCTTAACAAGCCGGATTAGTTGGTTTAAAGCAATGAACTAAGGCCATTTGTGCAAATGCTAATCAAAAGAGAAAAGGGGAAAATTATAAAAAGCCTCATGCATCTCCATCTCTTGTAAGTGCAATTTAAATAGAGGGGAGTGTGTCCCTAGGCCATCAGTGAGCTGACCTCAAAGGTCTGTGTGCCTTTAGGGATGTGAGGTTAGAAAGAAGGCAAGAAGGTTTGCATGAGGCTTGTGACTCTAAAAGAATAGCCAACCCAGGACTTCCTGCAGCATTTTTTTTTTCTTGGGTGTTATTTTTCATTTATATCCTAGAGTCCTTTTACTTTCCAGCTGCTAGCACAGAACCTGGCACACAGAAAGGGCTTATATTGAACCTTTGATGAGGGGAAAGGAATTTGCTTGGAGGGGTGGCTACAAAAGGAAACAGTATATATATATATATATATATATATATATATATATATATTACGTAAATGTCGAAAGCAAACAAATGGAGTGGTATGTAGTAGTCCTATTTTTCCTCTCCACAGTAAGAACAAAACTAAAATTGCATTACACAGCAGTCAGCACATCTGGAAATACATTCTGTGTCTTCCGAGATCAATGGCCAGACTGATTATTAATGTCCAAAAAAAAAAACACACACACAAGGAAAGCTGCCCAGATGATGGTTCAAGCTCAGATGCTGCAGAAAATTCAAGAAGAAAGCAAAGTGAGAAAGATGTAAGACTGAGTTCACATAAGAGGGAACTGCACTTAATCCACAAGCGTTAGAGGCCACTAAGCATCATCAAGAAAAGGAACCTTATAATTAGAAACTGTCGTTCCACTCAATTCACAAAACACTCTGATTTGTGGGGTATACAGGGATGCCTTGAAAAAATTAACCCCACAAAAGTGGGTTACCAATGGACAGTGCTGGAGGCAATCCTATTGCCACAAAGCATCCTTTGCCTTCTGAAAATGTGGCCCTTTAAGAGTCTAAACAGCAAGCTGTAAAACCAGTCCTATTTCCATGCTTTTGGAAATGAATAAACCTTTCTATTTCAATATTTGGCATTGTGACAAGACCTAAGAGGAACCAGAGAGATAATTAATAAGGGCATGAGAGGAAAGTGCAATTAAAAATGGCAAAGACTACCCTGTAAATAAGTGCCTCATACTGAGAAAGATTATTACTGTGATCTCTAGCCTCAGACTGAAATCAAATCACTCTGAATGGGTAATTTAAACATTATGGGGGTGAGGGGACCCCATCATGGCTCCTACCCTCAAAAATGACATGAGAAACAAGCCTTTCCTCTGACCTCTCCTTCCTATTGGTTTAAATCAACAAAATAATCACAGCTTAATCTCTGATCCACACAACTCTCCCTCACCGAAAGTTTTAATGCTGCCCCTCCGTTTCCTACCTGGAAGTGGTTAGATCAAAGATTCTTCAAGAAAATTCCTTACTGGGGAGTTTAAAAACAAAACAAATCTAAGAGATTCCTTCTAGGGAACAAGAAAGGCAAATTCTCTTTATCTAGGTAATGGCATTTGTTGGAACTAAGACTTTGCTGGAGCAAATCTGAAAGCAGGAATCCCACCTAGCTTGGTGATGGTGATGCCTAAACTGGCAGCATTCATAAACCTCCTTAAACTGTGGAGGTTTCCCATCTATATTCAGTCCACATGTTCACCATGTACAGGAGAACTTTTGGCTTCTGAATCTTTGAATTGTGTGATTCATAACTAAATAATTTTCTGCAACTTAATGTCAAAACTCAATGCAAAGCATAGGAAGATGAGGTCACAGGGACATGCATCTCCAGAAAGGGAACTCATGCCCTGGGCTACAGTAAGTGGAGATTTAATTGGACACAGTGGGTTTTGCTATTGTTGCAACATGGAAATCAGTTATTTTAAAAGTAGCTGGTGACGATTGCCAGCTCAGCAGGCACAATGGTCAGAGAAGAGTTTAATTCCAATTATTGCTGAAGACAGAATTACTTATATCAATTTTAGATGTTTGTGAATAGTAACATTATTTTAATTACCCTCACTGCCATCATCATCATCTCATCACCATCATCATCACCCCACACTATATTTTTTCCAGTAGTCCTTACAAGGGGCAGTGGTCACAAAAGTCCATTGCACATTTCCTAAGTTCTCTTGCTCTTAGGTTAAAGGGGGTCACTGAAATAAAAATAAGATAAGCAGCTTTTAAATATCATTCCCGATACTTTACACAGGGCTGAAAAGATGGCTCAGCAGTTAAGTGCACTGACTGTTCTTCCAGAGAACATAAGTTCAGTTCCCAGCACTCACATGGCAGCTCATGATCCTCTGTAGCTCCAGTTCCAGAGGGGATCCAATATCCTCCTCTGTCCTCTGTGGATACCAGGCATGCACATGGTGCACAGACATATATGCAAGCAAAACACCCAGACACATATGATACATTTTTTTTTCAAATTAAAATATACTTGGCTCGTCTACCTTGAAATCCAAGGTGAGTGAATGATGTGCTTTTATTGCAATGCCACTATGATCTCTCACTTAAATATTGTGTTTGAAAGGATTTTTAAAAGGTGAAGTGGGTACCTTTCTTTCAGCAGGCCCCTGCCAAGGCACACCACTAAGTGAGCATGCCACTCACCACAAATTAGTGCAAGAGGTTTACTGGGGAAGGAAGAGAGCAAAAGGCTGTCTTAAAGTGGGGACATCAGACAGACAGACAGACAGTCAGACTGACTGACTAACTGACAGAGGGGACTGTGAGTGGCTTGCATGTGTGTCGCATAGCTGGTGGTGGAAAGGCACCTAGGGACAAGTGATGACGTAACTGCCTGCAGTGGGAACTATGTTTTCAGCTATATTTCACTGCAATGGTGGGAAACCCACAATTAATGGTAGAGAACATATCACCCACAAAACTTAACACGTTACTGATTCAGGCTCAGCACTTTCCCCAGTGTGGGACCCTTGGAGTAAGGATATGACTTTGTGCATAGAGGGATGACCAGATCCCAGTTGTTGGCAATAACAAGAGGACTTGAGCTTGAGCTAAAGAATAGGGCACTTCATTAGAAAGTGACATCAGGAACTGTCAAACCTGAAGCTGCTTATTAAAAGGCTTGTGTAAAACATTTATAGCTGTGCATATTCTGTGTATGCAGAGTGGAAGATTTTAAACTGGGAGACAGCAAAGTGGGAACACAAGGTGGCCGACCCTGTAGACACTGGAATATCTGAAAATATGTTGGAAATAATTTAGAGTTGAGTCTCATACCTGAGTTCAAATCCTGTGCATCTTTGAGGAAATTTCTTAGGGTCCTTAACCTTTAAATGCTTTGTCTGTGAAATGGGAATGCTGAGGGCTAACACTTCCTTTTTGTGATTGTTGTAGGATGTAAATAGGTCACTCAGTTCTAAAGGGTCACACAACATGGCAGCTACTTCACAGAGGGTAAGGGTAGGGTCTTTTAATTAGTCAATCCTAACACATTGGGAAGGCAAAGATCTCAGGGAAGCCACTGTGAAAGAAATGAAAGCAGAAGTAGAGACCAGAGGGAGGGAAGAGGGAGGGAGGAAGGTAAGGAGGGAGGGAGGAATGAAGGGAGGGAGAGAGGGAGGAACGGCAGAAGAAGAGAAATAAAATAAGAAAGAGAGATGGATGGAGAGAAGAGAAAAAGAAAACAGAAAGGAAGGGAGGTTGGAAGGAAGGGCAGACACTCAAGAAAGGAAGAAGCTAGCAGAAGGGTGTTGCTTCAGCATTCAGACTCATGCAGTGTGCCTTTAAAAAAGACCCTGTTACACTTCTATATTGCTTACTATCAGAAGCTAAGCCAGAGGGGATGTACATAGTGAGATCTTTGTCTCGGTTCAGGAAGGGTACAGGATAAAGATTCTGCGCCAGTAATCTTCCTTGGATTAATGGTTTCTCTTTTATCTGCAGTATTTCTGCTCAGATGTCTTTTCTCTGAATGAGTCAGAGGAATGCAAATGCTTGGTGTAGTCCGCCTGAAATATTTAAATGCAGTTTTGCAATGTTTTGTGGATTTGGACGAGGGACTTATACACACACACACACACACACACACACACACACACACACACACACACACACACCACAATGAAGTGGCAGCTGAGAATTTCAGACACAGCAACTAACAATACAAAACCATGGTATTTCAATTTGACAACAATCTCATTTTTCTTTTTCTATTTCTTTGTTTCTCCAGATCAACATTTTGATGCTTTCTGGGAGTGGAAGGAATCTGCAACATTCTTTTGTAAGACCCAGAATCTCATGGAGAATGTATCTGACAACACGAGAAGCTGATTTGATTTTGTCTTCTAAATGACAAGCTCTCATTATGCCATGAACACATCCCTCCAGAAAGCACTCTCCACACCCTCACAGAGAGTTGGGCAGTTGGACATGATTTGTGCTTGTCTTCCTGACTCTCTCTTTATTCTCTTTATTCTCTGGTTCAGGCATGGGCTTGCAGGCAGTGTCTCACAAGGAAACCTGTATAGCATTAATATTCAAATCCTCTGGCTTGGTCCGCAGTGGCCTGATGGAGCTTGCACAGAGTGCCGACACTGCAAGGGAACAAATCTTGGGGAATGCAGCAGGGTAAATTGGGATTTAGCTTCCATCTCCATGTGCAGTACTTCACATGAAGGCCTTATAATGAAAGGTCCCTTCTGAAGGCTTTTTATTGCTGCAAGAAAGAGCTCCTACAATGTGAACCCAAGGACAGAAGAAGGCTTTCTCGTTTGCCTTTCCACCTCGTGTGAAAGAATAAGCTCATGCCTTCAGGACAAAGGCTTCTTTAAACAACAAAGTGAAATGCTTTCAATGTCCACGAACATCTCCCAACATCAATGAGATTGTTGTTCACAGATGAAAAGGGGAGGGAAAAAAATGTTGGGCATGAACAATTGGTCAATACGGCATTACCCTCAAAACCGTAAAGGCAGCGTTTGAAACATGAAACTTCTCTCCCTCCTATTAAATTAGGATTGATGACTTCTCGGGAATGTGCAACATCCTTTGACTTTGCTTAAATAATTTATAATCCTTCTCCACGTCATGGTTTCTGATTTTTTTTTTTTATACCAAGCACATTCCTGAATTAAATCTGGGAAAGTCTTAACATGGAGCGTAAATGCTTCCTTTTCTCAGAGGCTTCTCATAAATTGGGCTTCAAGAAGAGAGTATTCAGTAATCACTGACACCTAGACTATGGCAGGTGCTATGCTGGAGGCACAAAGATGGAGAAAACGTTATCCTTGCTGTAAGAGAGCTGATGCTTGGCAGAGAAAAAGAAATCAGTATCCACAATTTAATGGAGTAAATGGCAAAGAAAATGAGAGGACCAGCCAGGAGAGCCAGTCAGTTGTTTGTTTTTTTTAATAGCCATTTGAGTTGAGCTTTAAAAGAGATTAACCACTGGAGAAATGGGCTCTGTGAATATAAACAAGAGGTTACAACTGAGGGCTCGCAGATCTCTGAACGATGAAGTGAAGTATATGGTATATGTCTTAAAATACAATGCCTCCAGGAACAACAACAGCAAAAAAAAAAAAAAAAAAAAAAAAAAAAAGTGTTGGATTTTCTGGGCCATATTACTTTAAATTCCTGTTACCTATAACCCCTACCAATCAAGAGTTGATATCAACCTGTGCCTCTTTTAGATATCAGAACAATCAAACTACAGTCTCTTCAAGTAAAAAGTTAGTAGCCCCAGCACCTGCATTGTAGCCATCTCCCCCACCCCCATTCCCTCTCAAGAAAACCACTCAGGGAATAAAATTCTCATGGCTTCTTGTAGCAGCAGACATGAATCTAGGAGCTCCTGGAGTCCCATTCAATGGATTGCCAATTACAATCAACAAAAGAGAAGAGGCCACAGGAAGAGAATTCCTTTATCAAAGAGAATCAGTCGGGCTCTCTGCTTTGTATGGGGGTATCTTCTGTCTCACACAGGAATGCAAATGGCACCAAGGAACAGTCACTCATGCATACTCGCTGGGAAGCGCTGGTTAGTTCCTGTGAATTCTATGAAACTGAATAATGATCAAGGTACATAGTAGAATCCCAGTGAGTAGGCGACAATTTATTCCCTGGATGCTCTTGGGGAATCAAAACCTGCTCCACCAACCACCTTCCAAACCCTCATTATGTGTGAACAGGTTTTATGTCTAGGAATAAACACACCCTGCCCCACCCCTTACACCTAGCTCAGCATGCAACAGGGAAGAATGTAGTGGTGTACATTTAAAGGAGTTGGAAACTCATTTACTCTCTAAAATGATTTTGAGGCTGTACATCACACAGTGTGAAAATGACTAAGTCCACTCATGCATCAGACAGGATAATTCTGGCCAAGTGGATGCTGATAGTACTAAAAAACAATGATGGAGGAGCCTGGCCTTGCTGTTGTCATTTTAATTGTCACTATGAGTGATGAAAAACATACTCCCTTATCCTGCATACTTATCCTTCAGCTTTGCAGTATCTGAGATGAGAGTGAGTCTCTTGAAAACATGAAGGAAGAAAGGGATGGGGAGGAGTGTGTACATGAACATGGGAGAGAAGGAGACAGGGAAAGGAGATGGGAAGAAAGGGGGAGATGAGACGAGGAGAAACAAGGACTGAAAAGCAACAGAATCAGAGCAAGATAATAAGGTAGCAAGGAAAAATGATAGCCAACTAAGAATTATCTCAGATGGCTCGTAGACGCCAAAGAGCACGCCAGTAAACTCCTGCCTGGGAAATGCTAGTTTTTAGACTAAATCAGAAACCTGCAGTGATTCCAAGTTCCACCGGGAAGTTTCAGGAAAGACGACCCAGGATTTCTTGTTAAAAGCTTAAGGGCTCAATTTATGCGAAGTATTCAAGGAAGTGTCTCATCCAAACAGGGTATCTGTTTTCATATTAAAAAAAGCAAACAGATCTCAGAGCACGACCGATTATTTCCAATCACACAGGAAAGTTCCCGTTGCCTTCTCGTCATTTGGGGTCAGAAGATTCAGGAATTTTTCTTACTACTCTTTAAAGAAATGACTCTTTTTTTTTCCCCTCTATCCTGAAAGGTGTGTCCCCAAGCCTCCTCCACAGCCGGGGGACTGCTTGACTGGGTCAGTGCATAGAATGCACGTGTGGCTTTGGGACATATGTTTGGGGAAAGAATCCAAGCTAATTTCAGTGTGTGAAAAGCTAGCAGATTCCATTAGTGATTGTGACTTCACAGCAAAGTGATAAGGCTGCTGGATGCAGGTTCTCAGAACTGAACATCCAAACAGGAAGCTATGATGTAGAACTTCAGTTTTATCAGCTCTTGATCTCAAATATCTGTGTGTGTGTGTGTGTGTGTGTGTGTGTGTGTGTGTGTCTATCTATCTATCTATCTCTCTTTGTCTCTCTGTCTATCTCTATCTCCCTCCCTCCCCCCAACCACCTGCAGAAAAATTTAAATTAACCCAATGAACCTAACATATATTTTTTTTATTCTTTTTTGTTTTTTTGTTTCTTCCTCTCTGAGACATGTTATAGCCGGGAGGGAGGAAGAGCATCCAGAATCACTCTGTTAGCTGTTCTTGCTGTGACAAATGCCTGACAAGGGCAATGTAAGGACAGAAGGGATTGTTTGGGCTCACCGTTTGAAGGTAGAGTCCATTACGGAAGAGAAGATGTGACAGCAGGGGCATAAGGCAGCTGCTCACACTACGTTCTGAGTCAGGAAGCAGAGCAAAATGACCACCAGAGCTTCCTTCCTTCCCCTTTCTTCTCTTTGTGCAGTCTGCGAACTCTGCTCCTGGGATGGTGACATCATTGCATCATCCCAACTCACTTCCACCCCTCTCAAGAGCCCCTCCCTCTCTCACACACCCAAACACTTGGTCTTCAGTGACTCTACAACCTATTGGTTGACAATCAGCACTAACCAGAACAATCACTGTTTCTGATTTTTCTCCCTGATGAGCCTGGAAAAAAGTACATGGTATGTCATTAACAGTCCTGCTGAAATTCACCCCAAATCCCAGAGATTGAACAAGACAGCCCATTTCTCTGAATGTTCCTCATAACAACTGTACATGTTAGTGACATTCTGTTTGTTTGTTTTTCTGAGAGACAGAGTTTCTCTGTTTAATAGATCTTTCTGTCCTGTAACTCACTCTACTAGACCAGGATGGCCTCCCAAGTGCTAGAATTAAAGTCATGGCTGGCAGTGATATTCTTAGGTAATCTTGATGTCCAAGCCCTAGGAAGTCGTTTCCAACCTTCATGGAAAAGTCCCATCTACCACTTTGAAGGAAGACATGGAAGTTAATACTTAAAAGTTATAGTTATATTCAAAATAGCTAAAGTTTACATATCTACAGACTATAGTGTATCCAAAAATAACAACAACCCCTCCCCCAAGAAGATGATGGGTATTGCTAAATCTTATCAGGGTAGCATTCACTGTGTTTATTTCTTACAAAAATAACACTTTGTGTTTATAGCTCATAAATTGGGTATTTTCACTTAAAAATATGATTTTATAAGGTAAAATTTATATTTCTCGGGATATGAAAATCTACTAACTAGATCCACTAGTTTCTTTCTTTTTATTTTTAACAGAAGGCAAGGGCTTTTGCCAAGGTAGCACAGTTCAGTTACCATAACAAGACGCCCCCTTGGACAATGTCAGGAAAAAAATAAAACACAGCCACTGAGAGTGATGCCAGAGCCCCTTGCTTTCTTTGGCCAGGAGGTTCCTCAGCAGCTATTGTCTCTGAATGTCCATGCAAGAGCTGCCATGACCAACGAAAGAAACAATAAAGATGACTGAATTACAGAGAACAAAGTGAGATTTTATAGAGCATATTGTATGCTGATAATCTTTCTCCTGAACATCTTACAAGGTAAATATCTCCACCCAGTATCTATTTTACAGATGAGGGAAATGAGGCTCTAAGCATCTCTGTGATTGTAATTATAATTTTGTAAAAGTGTAATAAAAAATAAAACAATAGGAGATATATTAGTGTACTGTGTATTCTATGTTAACCTTTGAGAGACTGCTAGAATAATAACTCCCTTTTCTCATTGGCTGCCTAACATATTGCTCTTTATCAATTTTCATAAATGTGATATTTTGCATAGGATTCATATAATTTTTTATAAACCATTTTTGGCTAAATTGCTGCTCTAGGATATATATTCCCCATGGTGAGGAGGAGCAATGTAACTCCCAAAGGTTGAAATTTTTGATTCTTGGGAGGTCGAAACTTTTAGATACTTAGTGGTTAGTTCTTTTTCTTCCGGGAGCCAAGAACATCATCATGAATCCAGTGTTTCTGTTGTGTTAAAATTTCATGGTGTTTCGTCAGAACTGGTAAGGGACAAGTCCCCCAGAGCTCAGGGGAAGTGGGGGGGTGCAGTGAATGGAGGGGGAAAACGAGGGGGAGGAAAGGAGCATGTGCAACCAGGAAGACTGAGCCTGGTTAGGAATAGAAGACAGGAAAGAGAGAGAGAGAACATAAAGAGGGAAATCATTGGTTTAAAGATAAAATTGAACACAAAGAAGGTCTAGAGAACTACAAGACTGCTCCCAACTAACAATCTGAGCTTCTGTGGAAAAGGCTATCGCTAAATGCCCTTCCCGGAGAGTGAGATCAACAACTAACTCTATCCATGGAGCCCCTACTACGCCTGTTGGAAACAGGAGCAAACACCCATACATAAACACTGAGTCGTAAGTAGAACTCAGATGCAGAGGGAGAGGACAAGACCAGGCAACAGAAACACATAGGAGCAGCCCACCTGAACAAGCAGGAGAGCTAACAGGCCACCAGACCTATGACCAAAAGCAGGGATCCATCCCTCTGCATGGGACTGACTCAGGCCCTTTGAATATGGGTCTCTAGCCAGAAGGGGACTGGAGCAGTCTAAGGGATCTCAGACAGTGGAGCCAGGATGTATCCCTTTGGTGCACAAAAAGGACTTGGTGAACACATTTCCCATGGAAGGATAACTGCCTTAATCTAGAGACAGAGAGAAGCCCTTGTTCCTACATCACTGATCTGTCAGATCTACATGACCTCCAACTGGATGGCATTCCTCTACATATGGAATTGGGGTGGGGGATGGAGGGAGGGTGGTTAGAGTTCGTGTGAGAGGGCAGAGAGGGTAAAAAAAGGGGGGTGGCTGAGGAGGGAGGGAGGGAGGAAGAGGGAACTGGGATCGACATGTAAAAAATAATGCAAATTAAATTTTTAAAAAAATGCTTTGACTCCCAAATTTAAGTTCAAGGACAAGTTACTTGGGGAAAAAGGATTTCTATTTTTGTTTTACAGAAAAGTGAAAAGATCTGGATTCCTTACAGACATCAAGTATGGATTAATTAATTCGACCACCTGAAACAGAGTACCAGGTGATCCTATTCAAAACAGCTGGACAAGCAGCCTACAGACTACAGCCAGGGATTTCTGAATCTTCTTCAAATCCACCATGACAGCGCCCCCTACCATCAGGAAGAAGTTTGGACTTCGTATAGCAAAGTAAATAAATAAATAAATAAAATAATAAAAAAAAATTTCATGGTGTTGAGGAGGACTAAGAAACGGAGGTTTTAAAAAGGCATCTTTATAAGGAGACATAGTCAAAGCACGCTGACCAACCGTGCCTCTAAGCAAGGTGTTAGGGACCAAACAACCTGAGGCAGAGAAGAAAGACTGGGTCCGTAGGCAGTCAGGAGAAAGCCACCTCACTCGCTGTCAGTCTGTGAAGAGGTTCCTGGCTGGACCTCTCCCTCGGGCCAGAAGCTTCATTGCTCATAGCATTAGAAAGTTCTACCTACAAAGACATTTATAAGCCCTGAGCCCTTTGCTTCTGAGAGGGGATGGCAATCTAACCTTACATTTACTTTCATTTCACTTAGAAATTGAGACCTTGGGAAGTGGTAAATACTTGACTCAAGTGCACAAAAAAGTATTTGGGGGACATCAGAATTTACACCAGAAACTACATGCCAATTCCTGCACAGGGAGGGGTAGTGCCCAAAACCACATGGCAAATGATTCGACTGGGAAAATCAGGATGAAAACTAGTGGATGCTCATCATGTACCTCGTGACCACCAAATGATGGGATGAGAAAGAAGAAAAAAACCACACACACACACACACACACAAAAAAAAAACCCACCAAAATAAATTTCCCCACTGGTTAGCAATCTCTAGGTGTTGCCTCATCAGACAACCCCAGTTGAAAGGCAAATTGGTCAGGAGACAAGGCAAGTGAGTTCTTCCTCTAGCTGACCCAACCGCCCATAATTCCTTTGTTTACTTGTTTTGCTTCTTTAAAGCCTTCATAATACTCTGAGCATAGTACCATCTGCTGAAGCGGGATGAACAGGTAGCTTTAAAATGATGATAGCTCTGGGAAAATGATAATCACTGGTCATCATAGTAAGCTGCCATGTACTGCAGTGTATAAATAAGATAAGCAAGTGCTGAGGACTGCATGCTTGCTTTAATAAATGTTTTCCTTTTTAGAGAATGCCTTCAAACGCCTGGGGAGTAGAAAGCTGAACTATAGACCCAGAAACATTTAGACGGCTCCAGAATTCATGGCGAGGGTGGGATCAGAGGAGAGGGATGAAAGACACTTTCATTGACACAAAGGGAAAAGGCTGGACTGGAGCCTTTGTGTTGAATTGCCAACTCAGGCAGAATGAGATCAGAACTTCCAGGTCTCTATTCTCAAAGTGCCCCTCCGTGGAGGCCAAAATGTTGCAGTGAAAGAAGGGCTTGGCTTTTGGCACAGACTTCAACCAGCTACACAACCCCTGGGAAACTCAGCCTCTGCCAAATGTCTATCCTCTCATATGCAAAAAGGGAATAGCAATCACATGTCTCTAGAAGTGTTTTAATGAGAGAGTGCCTGTTTAGCATCAACTTTGTTGCCTGATACATCTCCCCTGTTTGATGAATGGTGCTAGTGAAGACCCAGGATGAGAGCATGGATACAAAAATGATGAGATCTGATGGTGGTGGTAGACCATGGGTTTTCCCTGAAAACAACCAACTAGAATTCTTAACATTTTCAGTAGCTTGAAAGCCCATGTCTCTGTGGGACATCTCACTGGGAGAATTTCTGATAGAAAGCATTTCAGTGACTAAGAACCAAGGCTAAAAATATGGGCAACTTCTGAATGTTAGCAAATATAGCATTTTTCCTGGGTTTTCTGCCCATAGATATTGATGAACAGATTAAGACACATGGGACAAGGTGTTAATATGTGTTATTATAATTTATCGGGGAGAAGTCACTTACACAAGAAACCAATGACCGCGTGTTCCCCACCCAAGTGATCTGATGCCCAACCAAAATTCGTGGCTCAACCAGAACCAAGAGAGAGGGGAGCTGGGGTCTGGCACTTACACCTTTGTCTTCCCTCGTCATGTCCACACCTGTGACTGCCACCCAATTGGCATGGTCAATACAACAGGTGCAGGTGGGAGTGGATATCTCAATACACTTGTGGTGCTTACTTTCACTACATTACTCATTTTATTCCATGCAAGAACCAAATTCACTAGACTTATGAGGAAACCTAGTTCCCAGAAGCACAAGGAAGGGCAGGCATTCAAGACTGAAAGTTGGGACACTGTCTCTAGTTCAACAACCATGCTAATGCCCAAAATTTTAACAAGCAAATAAATGTACAAATTCAGAGTGTATCCCCTTCACAACACTACTATATGGTCATTCAGCCCACATCTGAGACAACATGACAGTCCTTAGCTACCTGTTTTTATCTGTGTCCTCCAATACTGACACAAAGAAAATTCTGGAAAACTGAAGAAAATCTTCCTTTAGAAACTAATGTAGTGAGGTGCTCATTAACAAATATATAAAGGCATATTCCAACTACTAGAGCAATTGGCAGGTTTGCAATGAGAAAGTTCTTGAGGCCAAGTGTACCTCCCTGGACCAGAGTAGAGTTGGCTCACAAGATGTCAGCCTGACAGGTAGTTTTTTTCTCTATCAACAAGTACAATGGTGAGTATACAGTACGTTTAGTTTTCATCTTCATGGAAGTTCTGTGGTGAAAATGAGTTCGAGCTCCTTTCTTAAACTGAGGAACCCCAAGTTGTGTGGAATAATAGGCAGGAACACAGAAGTACCTCTTGAAGAGTGAGGCCTTAACACAGAAACTCTAAGGTCTCGATCTATATAGATTAATGCTTCCAACTAGGAAGCAACAGAAAGCCTCCAATGCCGGGATTTGAGCGGCATAAAGAAAGCCAAACTGGTCTTTTGATTTATGTAGCTAAAGAGTTGTGTTATTCTTTCTTCCTGTGACAAACATGTCTTAGAAACAATTTTTTTAAAATGGAAAGATTTATTTGCCCCTTAATTTCTTTAGCCTCAGTTGATTGTCACTTAGCCCCATCACCTCGTGGGCCCTGAGGGGTGTCTGAACATCATGGCAGAAAAGTGGAGCACAGTCACCACCTCATGGCACAGGAGGTAGAGTAACATGGGAGTGATCAAGGGATGAAATACTTCTTCCTCGGTAAAAAAAAAAAACCTCAGTGACCTACCTCCACAGCTTTACTCTTACTTTTGTACCACAATTCAACAATGCCATCACATTGTGAATCCATCAAAGGAAAAGTGTTCAGGAATATTATTTTAACTCGGCAAAGATTTGTTTATGAAGCTGAATATACTTTAACTGCATAGAGGTGTACTTCCACTTACTTGTGTTGCATTTGTTGAATGATATGAGGGATGAGTGTTTAATTATGTAAAGATGTGTGGCATTTGTTTTACCTTGCCTGCCTAAGGGGCATATGATTGAATTAATAAAAAGATGAACAGCCACTTGCTATTCAGGAGAGGGATAGTTGGGCTGGCAGGTAGAGAGAAACAATAGGAAGAGAAAATCTAGGCTTAGAAGAGAAGAACAAGGGAAGGAGGAGGAGAGAACAAGGGAATAAGAGAGAGAAATGCCCTGCGCAAGAAGCCAGATAGCCACCAGACAGACAGATATTAGAAGTGTGAAAGAAAATATAAATAGAAGGAAAGAAAAGTGAAAAGTCCTAAGGCAAAGGGCAGACAAAGAGAAACAGGTTAAATTTAGTTAAAAGGGCTAGCCAGGAACATGACTAAGCTAGACTGACAATTTGGCAACAGCAGAAAGTGTCTGTGTCATGATTTGGGAGCTGGTTGGTAGGCCTAAAAAAAAAGTCTGGTGCAGATGTGTCCATTGATTAGTTTAGACACTAATGAAACAATTACTCAATTACTAGGTATACCAGATGAGAACAGGTCTTCAACAGCAGGTCTTTTAAGGACACCTCTATGTACAAATATAATAACAGTTTCGGGAATAAACCATCTCAGGTTCGTCTAAGACCTCGATAACTCTATCATTAATCTCCACACGCTAGCATGTCACTGCCTAAGAACTGTAGGTCTGTCCCTATGGAGTTCTCATCTTGTTGCCTTCCCATGACCAACTGCCATGAAGAAGGAGCATTTCGTGTTTTCATTGCAAGTGGTAAGCTTCACTCTGGTTCGAGAGATCGACCTGTAGACTGTCTCAAACCAGTCACAACAGGTTAAGGGGAAGATCCTTTGATGAGTTATTCAGAGTCAACCCAACTCATAAACTCTGTAATATGGTTTACTGTGGAGGGATGGTTTTTCCTCTAGAAACTAAGATGTTAATATCCAATAGAAGAGGTCATGACCACTGGAAAAAAATCTTGCAGCCACGCTTTTGAAAAGATTACAAGCTTAGCAGCATTAACTTTAGGATATCTAGCCAAGCAGCAGAGAATAGACAAATACTATTATTTTTAGTTGGGTGTGACTTATCAAATCAACACCCCAAGTAAGAGACACCCCTCTATTTCTGGAGATTGGGAGGTCCCAACATATGACAGTACAGACTCGGTCTAATGGATACACTTCTTTCTCCTTTTCATATATTCCCATTGTGTTCTATATTCACATGGATGCCAAAAAAAGTGTGCTTCCCAGTGTTTTTTCAATACGTGTGTTAAGTGTCATTAATGGAGGGCTCTAACACATGGTAAAATCACCTCAGTCTAACCCAGGTGTCAACCACTTAGACACAGACTCTCAAATATATAAACTTTCAGAGAACATAAACATGAAGGAAAACTAGTTTCCTTCATGGCTGATGTCTCATGAAATCACTTCTCCCTAATCCAAATTTATCTTCTGGGTCTGAACATAATCTGAAAGGCTTGTCTTTTTTACAGTGTAAAGTGACTTCAAGTTGGTTTCGGCTTGCAAGGTGACTATAATCCTTTCTTATAGTAGAAGAGGAACAGTATTAAAAAGGGCCATTAATAATACAGACAATACGGTCAATGACTGGGTCTGTATCATTAGCTATAGTTTCACTCCAAACCATGGAAATGTGGTGTTATTTTAACCCCATCTGTGTCCATGCACATATAGATACATAGACTTACACAAATACCATATGAAAATTTAAAAATATAAAAGGGATCTTTCTCATTTAAAAAGTTACATACCTCCCCAGCAATAGTGCAAAGAAAACATCCCCCCATCTCAACAAAGAGAAACAGGAGGAGGCATGGGCAAAATGGGACAGAAGCAAGTACTCTCAGACCCTGCACTTGTGTGTCCTGTCTCGGAACTTGTCAGAGACCATATACTGGCCTTGAATTATGTTAAATCCACCTGCCTCTGCCTCCTGAGTGCTAG
>NW_026126454.1:0-69940 GCF_943737965.1 Phodopus roborovskii
GATTAAAGCAATTTGCCCAAATAAAAAATAAAAAAAATCAGAGGAAAAGAGAGAAATGAATTAATGGGTGTAACGAGAGGGTTTTTTTCTGCCCGCCGCTCTGGTCTGGTCCCGCCACCATGCCAGCCACAATTAACACACTAAGACTCTGTATTAAATATAATTCTGTTGACTAGGTACTAGTTTCTTATCGGCCAGCTCTGTCTTAACTATTAACCCATTTCTGCTGATCTATGTATTTTTCTTACCGGAGCCAATGGCATTCTGCTTTCTCCAGACTCTCCATCTTGGCTCCTACTACTTCCTATTTCCCTCATCTCCTAGCCCCTCCTATCTCTTTCCTATTGGCCAACAGTGCTTTATTCATTAACCAGCATTTGAAACATTTAAAGAATGACATCTCCCATCAGCTCCTCTTTCTGTCTAAATAAAAAGAAGGGTTTTAAGCTTAACATAGCAAAATATATAACACAACAGTTATCAAGTAAGAATTACAGTTAACAATATTAGTTCATTAACATTTAGTAAGATTTGCAAAGAAAATATTCCATCATCTATTTTATCTTGTGAGTCTAAAGTCCTATATGTACCTTATCATTGAATCCCTAACTAAAGAAAAACTATAAACATAACTGTCTTTCAAAGACCACAGAAGGATAGTGCAACTCTAGAAATGACAGAGACATCTTGCCTTTTCAGTCACCTGAAGTTCTTCTGTAATCTTCCATCTTCAGCCCATAGGCCACAGTGTGTCTTGCAGGACTCTTCAGCAAGCAGGAAACTTTAAACTGTCTTCTTGTATTGGCAGTTTGTCAGTTTTTCTCTGTGTCCTGCAGACTGTCTGGCAGAATCTTCCATGAAGCAGGAACCTGTAGCAATGTCCATCTTGAATCAGCAGTCACTTTTTCTGTGGGTCCTGCATGTCCAGTTTATATAGCATAAAGTCAAACAGTCCAGACAAGAGCAGTATCTTGTCCAAATGGCTAGTCTTGCCATATTGGAAGTAAACTCCCTAACGAGTTTCTTCAATGTTCATCTTCATCTTCCTTTCTTGACACAGGTGTGTTGCCAGGAGCATTTATGTCTCACTGTCACAGAAAACCTAAACCATTTTAAATGCCATATTCTGTAGATCTTTTTTTGAAAGGTTTGAAGAATTCCTATCTATCTCAAATATATCTCTGTATATCTAGAAACCTTAATCTAACTTAACTATATGACTATCATAGGTACTATCTATAATCTGTAATAAATTACACATGTACTCCTAAATGAGCTTTATAAAACACAACACCAAATAAAAGGAGAATATACATATACAAAATTGACCTTAAATTGTATCAGTAAATGAAAACCATCCAAAACAAAGTATTCATATCTATACCATAATTCTATTTATCTTTAAAAGATATTGATTGTGGTCATTAAACCATTTATAACCAACCCCATAAATGAAAATAAACATTTATAAACAATATTTGGGAATTTAGGCGTCATTTTTTCAAACTACTTCCTGCTAATAAGGGAAGCTAACATAGGAATCCTAAGAAGATGCAGAAACTTAGCTATAGTCTGCAAGGCTGCTTTGTTCAAGGATGTTTTGAATGTTGGCTCACCAGTAACCCCTGTTTCAGGGGTCTGGCCTGATCAAACCATTTATTTTCTGTGGAAACTAAAACAGAAACTTTTCCCCAGTAACTTGTCCTTGAAACTGAAATTTTTGAGTCAAAGCTTTTTTAAAAGATATGAATTAAATGAATCCGTGGTATTTTCCTTTAAAGTTGTTTCCTTAGCAGTCAAACAATACAAAGACAATATAATGTCATGCAGTACACATATTTATCTCTCTGAGCTTTCATTTACGTGGCTTTATTATTACTCTGTTTCTTTTACTTTTATTTTTTATTTTTTGATATAGGGTTTCTCCGTGAAAACTTTATCTGTCCTGGAACTACTCTGAAACCAGGTTTACTTTGAAATCACAAGATCTGTTTGCCTCTATGTCCCAAGTGCTGGGAATAATGCTATGTGCCACCATACCCAGCTGTTCTCTGCCTTTTTAAAACCATTTTTGTTTCTAAGCCTATGTATTTTTTAAAACATACTGCAAACCTTTAGAGGTTTTTCTTAATATGGAATCTGTCCCTACTGTAAATCTTTTTTTTTTTTTTTTTTTTTTTTTTTTTTTTCTGGCCACACTGCTAAAAACGAAAGTATTTGTTGTTTCTTTCATGGTTATTAAAGATGGCGGTGGGTACTCTTTACTGCTTGCAATGAAAGCTGTGGTCACTGCCCTGGTCACTGCTAACATCCAGCAGGTATGCTGCCGGCTTAGGGAGATGTGGTCACTGCCATCACCATCTCTCATTCACACACCATTAAATTGTTAGTAATTTTTAAAAGTTGTGGGTTTTCGCTGCTATGCTGAGTCAGGAACCTTCCTTATAGGAGCAGAGCAATCTGCTTATGTGTATGGAACAGAGTTCAAACCGAGAGAAACCTTGCCTTGTTCTTGTTTTTTTATTTCTTAAAACCTTTTTTAAGCTTTGTTAAATCTTAAATAGGTTCTTATTATACCCATGTCTCATTTGTAATGAATAGGTTTTTTCTGCCCATGCCTGGTCTGGTCCTACCCATGCCAGCCACAATTAACAATTAAGATTCGTAGTAAATATAATTCTGTTGGCTAGGTACTAGTTTCTTATCGGCTAGCTTTGTCTTAACTATTAACCCATTTTTGCTGATCTATGTATTTTCTTACTGGGGAGCCAAAAATGCGTGATTCTGCTTCCTCCTGACCTCCATCTTACTCCTCCTTACTACTTCCATTTCCCCCCTTATCTCCTAGCCCCTCCTATCTCCTTTCCTATTAGCCAACAGTGCTTTATTCATTAACCACATGAGAAACATTTACGATTGACATCTCCCCATCAAATGGGTCCTAATAATATGGTAAATGGCAAACCTTTAGATAGCCCTTTCCATTTAGCCCAAACCATGAGTAACTGTAAATGTTAAAAAAATCCCATATGGCGAAGGAAATTGAGGAAGAAGGTATAGCAGTATTGTAGGTTGTCTCAAACCCAACAAGGAAATTAATCAGCAGTGGTCAGGGGTAGATAAATAAAGAAATAGGTGTCTTTGGCTTAGCTTTAAACTCGAGGCTGCATCCACAAGGCTCTCCATGGCCTTGCCTCAGAAGTGCCTCCAGCCTCATAACCTGCCACATCACCCCACTCCAACCACACCTACTTCATGAAAGTCCTTCACCTCCCACCCCCCCTGTCCTATCCTTTCCTAATCTGCATACATGCTTCCACCTCTGAGACACGTGAGGTGACCAACTCTTTGGGAGCAAAGGAATAGAAGTTACATACTTAATATATGCTTTTGTGGTATACTTCCTTTACCCTCATCAGCTCTCTATCCAGACTCTATCCAAACTCCATCCTTGTTTGCAAACACTCTTATGTTTTTTTTTCTTTTTTCTTTTTTCCCTGTGAATGAGGAAACCATGTAGAACGGCTCATTCAGGCCTTTGGACTGTAATAGACAGACTTCTAGCATCACAGAGCAGGGAACCATCAGCTAAGGAGCCTTCTCTCTGGTACAGGGGCCAGATTGCCATCAGGGAAGCTGGCCTTGCTTTAGACACTTTACAACCACTTAGAACTCTCAAATTACAGAATCACTGCAACTAAAGCCATGATTCTTTGTCCCAGAGGGCTTTACTATAGTTATGACCACTGCACACAATATGCTCAAGCCTGGGAAGTTGTAGTCTGGCATGATAAGCCTTTATGAGCTTCAGACTACCGGGCTCACTCCACATTGGGAGGAAAAGCACCCTCAATAACTCAGCAAGAAGCCAGTGGAAAATTGGGCAATACAATGGGTTAAACCCTTCATCCCCTTTGTCTGCCTGCCCCATCCTACTTAAATAGGGAACTTGTTGCCAACATCACTTCCATCTCCAAAACCAAGTTAAGCTCATATGCCTGCCATTTGAATGCTTCTCTGGCTCTGCGTATGAACAACACCTTCATGCTGAGGATGTAACACCCTAGACCAACTTCCTCCAGTGTCTCCTAGGCTGACCTTCAATTTTTTTGAAAGGGATAATGTTCTTCCTTCTGGTATGGTTTGGAACATAGTGTCGGTATAGGTAAAGTATGTTGCCTACAAACTTTTGGACAAATATATGGTCAGGAACAGAAAAGGGAGAAAAAAGAAAAAGGTAATATCCCAAAAATAGTATGAACCTTAGAATGTTTTAATTCATTTTCATGGATTTACCTGTTGTAGCCCTCAAAAATATTTTGAAAAACTAAGGTGTCTTACTATGAAAATTTGTATTTGTAAATAACCTCCCACAAAAAAAAATCACCATTTCTACATAATTTTTATGCTCACAAAAATATTTAACCCCCCTGATTTGTGTGCTCATGTTCACCCTGCCTCTACTTTCTTCTTGTAGCTATATGAACTCGATTTGGTTGTATTTTAAAGATATCCATAGCGCTCTGGATGTCCTGATATCCATTCTTCCTCACAGAGCATTTTTGCCTTTCTTCCTTTCTTACTTTTAAACATCCATAAACCTCTTGGTGATGATTGACAGCCACTCTAGTTTTCTTTCACCTTATAACTTCTTGCTAAAAAGCTTTTGCTGCTGGGTATGAAGACACCAAGAACTTTCTACTTAATATTCTCCACATATCTCTTGTCCTATTCTCTTTCTGAACCTTAACAGAGATGTGACTGCCATCTTCAGGTCACACTTTTCAAACGTGTTCTGCAGTTCAGTAGGGATGAGTGACAATCCTACAGAATCTATGGAGTAGGTTGTAGTTGGTTCTAACATTCACTCAAAAGTCATTTAAAAAAAAAACAGAAGAGAAAGGAAGGAAGGAGGAAGAGAGGAGGAAAAGAAAGGAAAGGAGGAGGAAAGAAGGAGGGAGGGAGGAAGGAAGGGAAGGAGGAAGGAAGAAAAAAAGGAAGGAGGAAGGTACAGAGAACTAAAGAGAGCCCCAGCTAAAATATTCTGCAAGCTTCAGGAAGAGGTAAGTATCATCCCTATGCATTGAGGCTTTCTGTTGTTGGGGTTTTTTTGTTGTTTTTGTTCTCAGGTTTGGTTTAGTCTATTTTTGGGGGTTGAGTTGGCTTGGTTGGGTTGGGTTTTGGTTTTTAACTTGTCATGCAATCTAGGATCACTTTTGAGCTTCTGATCCTTTTGCTTCAAAAAATCCTGAGAGCCAGGATTACAGTTGTGTCACATATCTAGTTTAATTGATGAGTGCTGATGAAACAGGGCTTTGTATGAGTGCATACTTGCTAAGCTCCCTACCAGTGAAGCTCTATGCCCAGTCTTGGGCTTTGTTTTGAAGACCTTTTTGTTATTTTTTTTATAACATTACATTCATCTATTTTTCTTGGAGGACCCTGAATCCCTAAATATTCTTATGAGTTCATCTGCATGCACCTAGACTTTAGAATTAACCTTGACTCTAGTTTGTTCCTCATCATAAAATCTTATGCCATCTCTTCAGTAAACATTATATCCATACTCCTTAGCTGTTCCTCTCCACTTTTTCTCCCTCCCTTATATCTAGTAGTCGTAGCACAGCGTTAAATACCCTCCAGGCATCCATGTACCCCCCAAAGTTAGGCACCTCCTTGTTCTCGGGATGTTCTCTTCCTAGGCATGTTATCTCTTTCACTCCACAGCAACCCCCTTCTGGATCCTTCCAGAGAATGTTCTCTACAAAACAGTGGCCAACCAATAAGCAAGGAAGCCATAGCAAAACTATGGTGGTAACAACCAAAGACATGAAAACTTCCTCCCACAAAAATAGACACTCTCTTTTCCCCTACTGTCCTTTCTAAGCCAGGCCACTGATATGAAATTCTTTCCCTAAACTTGCCCCTGAGAGACACCTAACATGCCTCTCTGTCTCTTCTGAAGACCCACATATCAACTTCTTGTTTTTTCTAAAGGTATGGATCTTTAAACATGGGGCCCATATGTGAGAAGAAGCATGAAAAATCATAAAAGTTGAGGTCCATTGGGTCCTCTTAGAATCTAAATTGTTTAACTTTGTGTGATGATAAGTTATTTTATCTCTTCTTAGGTCATAATTTTTGTTGTTGTTTTACATCTATAAAATGGAAAGACAGTAATCATTTCAACAAGACCTATGGGAGAATTAAAGATATACACATGTGTCCTTAACAGAATACTATTAGAATAGAAGATGCAGAATTTAGTAGAATCATAGTAGACAGTGAATGACACAAAGAATCATTTTATTGTTCTTGTCCCTCTTGCTATGATACCTCACTATGCTTGCTATATGGAAGCATGTCCCCATGTATGGATTTCCCTCTGTCACAACTGCAATTACTGAGCTGTAGGTTGAGCCTTTTACCCAACTGAGACCCCAAATGAAGGAGGCTCATATGATCCAAAGTGTAAACATCCCTGCATTGAAGTCACCCCCAAAAGAAAATGTTGTCTAAAAAAAAAAAAAATAAAAGTGTTGATCATTGTATCATTGTGAGTATAGAGATCTTCTCATCTCTCCAGATGACTATCAAAAAACTGGAGGTGTCTGCAATTATCTCTAAAACATGGACGATTAATGGGCATCCCTTTTGTGAAGGAATGAGACAATAGGAAGACTCAAGTCCTTCTAAAGACCTCAGGCTAGCCATGTGTAACCCAAATCTAAGCCCAGATCTACAAATCCTTCTCTATTTCCACTGGTTTCCCTAGAAAATCCTCCACATTTCAGCTGCACAAGTCAGGAAGGCTACATCTGCTCTAAATAATAGAAGGTTATAGGGGTGTTTATATGGCAGCATCAGATGTCAGTATGGCATAGGAACACCAGGAAGAAGGTGAACTTCGTGTGAAGGCTGGCTATCTCGATTCTATACCATTCTCATTCAAAGAACTCTACTACAGGGCCAACCCAGAGGTCTGTGGGACATGTCTTATTAGGAATAGGGCTTCCTTTTTTAGCACTAATCAGGTCTGTGGCTTTGGGGAACTTGGGGAATTCTTCTTGTCCTTTGTTGTGACTTACAGAACCAAAACTAGAAAAGGATTCAGAATAGCTAAGAGATGAAGAATGAAGAGCACAGCATCAACAAAGCTTTGGTCAAAGACACAAACTACAGGCATCCTGGGCAGCACCAGACACCATTTTAACCTGCACAACACTCCACGGAAGCCCAAGAAGTCACCACAGCTATATGCCATTGGTGCCTGGAGGGGCCTTACATATGCTTGGAGCTGCTGAGCCCTTGATGTGCCTTAATAGACATCACTCCCACTTATCTCTAGTCAGTTCCTTCTCCAAGCCCTGCAATGGCCTCTCCAAATGTTACCACCCACCCAAACCCTGCACCTTCCCTGCATTCTCTCTCATTCACATCATCTCTTAGAAAGCTATTCCTGAAAGAACATCACAAATCCTTATCATAATTAGCATCATCACATACTTCACTCTGTCAAGAGAAGGTTCTCTTTGTATCCACCATAAGGTGTAGCCCATCAGAAATCTGTAAAAGTCATAAGTCTATGCTGATGATGACTATAGTCAGAATAAAATTTCTAAAGGTCACAGTGGCGCTTGAAACACACCCAAATTGTGTGTTTATAATAACGGCACAACAATAAAATTCAACATACACTTTGGAGTTTATAAACTAATATTCATTTTACCCACAATATCACTAGACCTTAAGTAGTCACAACTCGGCCTGTTGCTTCCTAGCCAAGAAAGATGTTTAGGTTACAGTTAGATAAACTAGATTTCACGGCTTCTTTTGGAAGTAGTAAGAAGATTTTTAGACATATATGAATCCACAGACCAGTGATGCATGTGATTAGCTTAACTGAAACCCTCCGTGTTGTTAGAACCTCGGGGAAAATGATTAGTATATGTTTATTAAAATTTCATTGTTTTAAAATGGGAATTCTGAGGAAAGGGCTAGAGAATTGTAGCCTAACCACCCAATGGGGTCCAAAACTTCCCCAAGTCTAACTTTGAAGTAGAAGATTTGTTCCCAGGCAGATAGCAAAAGGTCTTTGTTTTCCAAGGTGACTGGGGGTATAAGGGAAGAGGACACACATAGAGAAAGAGAGAAAACATTCATCTCCTATTGCCTTCAGGCCCTAATTGTAATAAAACATTACAGGTTGCACAGTTGCCACAAATCAATAGATATGGCATTTGCCTGGAGATAGTTCTTGGGTACAGCCTGCTTTTATTTCACCAATATACCAGTTTGTAAAATTATAGCATATCTGAGATTCCTAATTCACACAAGTCTAAGAGCCCACGTGAGGGTGAAACTCACTCAACTCATTGTTATCCATAGGTTATCTTGGATGAGGGCTACAAGCAGCATCTAAGAGAAAAATTCTAGGAGAACCGCTCTGCTGACCTCCTTCCTTGATGAGCAATGGGCTTGAGGGGACCGGTCCTGGGACTCCTTTTTGATCCTGTCCACTGCTCTAATCTAGAGTCTCTGGTCTTGTTTCCTACATCATTGCAGTAACATCCTAACTAGAATCTGAGTCCCCAATCTCTGAGTCGCTAATCAATGATAACCAGAGTGATCTTTGTAAAATGAAGCAATCTGACCATGTGGTCCCCTTTATATATATAATATTAATAATAATAATAATAATTTTTTAATAATAATAATACATTTTTTAAAATCTCCAGTAAATCACAGCTGTCTGCAGATAGCTACCCCTTCCCTTAGCACCGGGTCTAGAGTTTCACGGCCTCTGGGCTCCATTCTGTGCCTCAGCTCCTAATCCTGCAACTCAGCCTCACGGAGTTAATTTCATGACACCATCTCCTGGGTGCCATATTCTGTCACATACTCCTTACTGCTGTTCATAGGCAGGATTGAAAATCTGGCTTGAAATGCCCTTCCTTTCCCATTAGACAAACTTCTATGATGCTCTGAGCTTCAAATCAAATGGCACATTGTTTAGACAATACCACCCCCCCCCCATGCCTAAGGAAAGAAATGCCACCTCTGAGTGTATTTTCACAAGCCACCCTGTACTGACTTTTTCCTGCACTAGTCTCAAACTCTATAGTTGCTTCTTTTCCTCTATGCGACCCAACCAGACTGTGGTACAGGAACTTTAATCAGCATGTTGGGGGATAGTGGAGAGCACAGAGTAAATAAATGTTCATGAAATCTGGTTACAAGAAGCTCGAGAGTACTTGTGGAACTCCCTTGAACTCCTAGGGCAGGAACGCAAAAATAGTGCATTGGGATTGCTAACAGTAATAAGGAGTATAGAGTGTAAGTCTGGTGAAATTAATTATCCATTTGTTCTCTAACATTGCTCATACATGGCAACCAATTCCTCTAACACCGTTTTTTACTATATAAGAAAAGTAATGAGGTAAACAGTCTATAATCTTATATCTCTCCCTCTGTGTGTGTAAGTGTGTGTGTGTGTGTGTGTGTGTGTGTGTGGTGTAGGGGTGTGTGTATGCGTGCATGTGTATGCAGATTTTACAATAACTAAATAAACAAACAAATAAACCTTCTTTAATCAGATAAATGGGATAAAGATTTTGTTTAGACTATGTTGTTTATGCCCTTACCAAGCTGCTAAAAATAAGCAAGTCAATATTGTAATAGTAGGGTCTCAGTAGGGAACATAATTCACCCCAGATGGTTCAGATAAGTGGGTGTTGAATGAAAGAACACTGTCAGAGCTGGGAAGGTTGGGAGAAGTAAACAGGTAGTGAGCTGACCAGAAGGGTCAGAGGGAAGAAGCCTCGAGAGCTGGTACCACTGAGAAGCCCTTCAGCAGTAGAAGCCACAGTTTTGAGGGGGCTCATAACTCCCAGCATGCAGAGCATTTCTCTTGCTCAGTCTCCTACCAGAACTCCATTGGCACAGCCATAGAAGGGACTCCATTGAGGCAGCCCATGAGGTCAGCCTCCTGTGCCAGAACAGGTCAAGATGGGTGCAACATGAATTGAGAAAAAAAAGGGTAGTATTTTCCTGTTTGTTGTTTGTTTATTTGTTAGCAGAGCTTGAAAACTAGATCCTTGTTGATCTAATAGTTTGAACTTCCAACAAGGCAAACACAGCCCTGAACTTTGAGAACTATCCTTTAGCTTTAGTTACTTTCCACATCACTATGATAAACATCTAGTAGAAAACCAAGTAAAGCAGATGGGGTTTGATTTTTGTTCGCAGTTTTGAGGGTGCAGGCTATCCTGTTACACGCAGAGCCACGGGGCAGCTGGCCATACTGTGGTGACAGTCAGCAATCACAGAGACTGCTGCACTAACTTGGCTTCTCCCTTTTTATTCAGTCTGGGACCCCACCACAGACACCCTGGGTGGGTCTTCCACTTCTGCAAAGCCCCTGTGCAAGCGATCATATATAAACCTCAGGTGTTTTCTAGCAATTGATTCTGCACTCCATAGAGCTGACAATCAAAATTAACTACCATGTACCTCTGCTACCAGTGTATAACCTAATCCAACTGGTTCTTTACCACCCAGCACCATATTCACTTTAAGGTGTGTGTGTGTGTGTGTGTGTGTGTGTGTGTGTGTGTGTGTGTGTGTTGTACATATTTGGGGCAGGTTTGTATGCCTATTTTCACCCTGCATGACTGCTGAAACCAAAGCAGGACCAGGGCAGTCCTCTACTATGGTCCAGACTCACTGGCTTTAAATAGAGTCTCTCACTGAATTGAAGCCTGCCATTTTGTCAGTGGCTGGAAAGCCAGAGAGTTTTCTCAGGATCCACCTGCTATTCATGAAAAGTTGGGTGTGTGTGTGTGTGTGTGTGTGTATGTGTGTGTGTGTGTGTGTGTTTGTGTATGTGGGGAGGAGAGAAGATTTGAACTCAGGTCTCCCTACAGCAGAGCAAGTACTTTATCCACTGAGCCAACTCCCCCAGCCTCAACCCTATATTTTTGTTTTTGCACCATCCTTCAAACCCCTAGGGCTTCTACAAAAGTTTAACAAGGCAATGCATAGTAAAGAGACTAGAAAGTACAAAGTACTAGGTTCTAACTTAATCAACACCCACATCCCTATACAAAGCCTTTAACAAACAGTATCTTAACATCCTCAGACAAGTTTTGTCCTTACATAGAAGGTGGGCAGTAACCTTTAAAGAAATTAAATTATTTTTTTTTTACCTTCATTTTCCATTCCAACCAATGTTTTCCTCCCACCCTTCCACCTGCCACCCCCATCCCCCTTCCCCCATCCACTCCTCCCAATGTGCTAAGTGGCTCCCATGGTGAGTCAACACAGTTTGGCACAGTAAGTTGGGGCAGGACCGAGTCCCCCTCCTCTATGTTATATCTAAGCATGGCATCCCATCATAGGGAATGGTCTCTAATAAGCTCTCATACACCAGGATGGGGATCCTGGTCCTCTGCCAGTGGGCCTCTGATATCCCAAGCTTCAGAACCATCTCCACAAACAGAGGGCCTAGCTTGGTCCCATGGAGTCTCCACAGCTGTAGATCCAGAATTCTTGATGCCTGAGCTTTCTGGTCTAGCTATTCTGGATTTCTCCCATCATGATCCTGATCCCAATTGTTTATGTATGCCCTCCTCCTCCCTTCAAATGGATTCCTAGAGTTGGCCCTGATGTTTGGTTATAAATCTCTATATCTGTTTCCATCAATGACTAGGTTAGGGCCTAGCTTCTCTAGAGCTGTAGATTATAGTCTGAGTTATCCTTTGTTTTGTTTTATATCTAATATCCACTTATGAGTGAGTATATCCATAGTTTTTTTCTTTCCAGTCTGAGTTACCTCACTCGGGATAGTTTTTTCCATTTCCATCCATTTGCCTGCAAATTTCATGATCATTATTTTTTCCTCTTGGAGTAGAACTCCTTTGTACAAATGTTCCACATTTTCTTCATCCGTTCTTCGGTTGAGGGGTATCTAGTTGTTTCCAGTTTCTGGCTTTATGAATAATGCTCCTAGGAATGTAGATGAGCAAGTTTCCTTGTATGATTTTGACATCCTTTCGGTATATGCCTGGAGTGGTATTGCTGGATCTTTAAGGTAGACCGATTTACAAAGCTATCTGAGAAATTGCCATACTGATTTCCAAAGCGGCTGCATATGTTTGTGTTCCCACCAGTACTGTTGAACGAGTACATATCCTTTTCAGGAGAGCTGGGACAAAATTACAAAGGATGAATGTTACCCACTGTTACTGTCAATGTTACGCAGGGATAAACTTTATAAATTCTACACCTAGAAGACCATGCTAACCTTTCCCATACCAAATAAAAGGATTTAGGTGATCTGGGTGGGTTTATTCAAGATATGACTGATTTGCTTTTGTAGTCTACTGCTCAAGGAAACTAAGAACTAGTAGCAGGCCATGGGCACTGACTGTAACCACTGCTCCATTACTACTGTTGTATTAGCCATGGGTGAGCCTCTGTTGGGGACTAGCGATAGACAGAACATCATCCTGAGAACACAAAGACATTTTTAGAGCATCTTCTTCAAATTGTTTTTCAAACACTCTAAAAAGCGGTTGTCATAGACAGACACCTTAACTGGTTCCATCAACAATCATCCAATAACTATGTACCTGCTATCACTCCTTGCTTTGTCAATTGGCTAACCATTATCGCCTGCAAGTTTGGATCAGGAGAAGTTACAAAGGCTATCTGCTTCCACACACCTTTCCTCATGCCTGATCCTTGATGAACATGACCACAAACCACCATAGTAGGTGAATGTCCAGGTGATTTCTGGTGCGGGAAGTTAAAATCCTTGAGTTTGATTACACTATCCTGGAGATGCAAAAACTCCAAGCAGCAATTGGGCCACAGGAAGAAGGTAAGTCATAGAGAATGCAAGGGTATGCATAAGCTATAATGAATGAATCCTCAATAAAGCAGGAAAATCATTTTCTTATAAAAGTATATATAAATGAAATGACATACAATATTCCTGGTCTGGTGCCTCTATAGCAGACATTTACAAAATGAAAATAGTGACAACTGTGAGTCTTGGACTACACTGTCTCACACTAGACAGGATAGTGGCTGAATGTTAGATTTGGTTTTATTCTTTAAGCAGAATCAATATTAATCAATGCTTTCAACTGGGGTAGATAGTTAGTTTGTCTTCCTAGCATGCCTCCCTATTCGTGAGATTAATGCTTATCTTTTTTATATTTTTATTCACTTGTTTTATGGGGGTATACATACAGCTTACAGGAGCTTGTCTCTCCATGTCCACCAAGTGGGGACTTGGAGACCAAACGCTGACTGTCAGGACTTGGTGTTGGCAAGCCCCTCTACCCACCAAGTCATCTTACCAGACTAGTGCTTGGAGTTTTTAATAAGAATAGTGGCTCTCTCTTGTTGTCTCTCCACCCAAGGGAATTGACAAGTTTGTACTTTACATCCTCGGGAGCCTTGTGATTATTTAGACAAATCAGACCTCTTCCCCATGATTATCCTAACTGAAACGAAGCAAAGAAGATTTTTTTTTCACCCCACCATGTGCTCTAAAAAAGAAGTGGTGTATGACCTGTTCACACCCAAATTCAAGGTCTTTAGAAAACAAATTTCAGCTAAAGGAAATGTTGGGGATAGAGCAGAAGCAAGTGGAGTCATGGTAGAAAGGATCCTGGTTAAAAAAAAAGATATACATCTTTTTAAGGTCCGCTATCACCTGACCTCCCATTCACAGTAGCACACTAACTCTCTTCTTGGGCCTGAAGAGTGTGCCAGCCCTTCCCACCATGGAATAGCAAGAGGCCACATTCTAAATAAAGAATAACCCAAATTAAAAGCGGCAGATGTCTCCCCTGGTCTTGACAGGGAGAATCATCCCTGAGAAGAGGCCTCAGAGGAAACATTTTCCTTCTTTTAGTCAGCCATGATAAGTTGCATCATGTCCCACACATAGATCCTTGGTTTCACAATGCAGAGCTGAATGGGTCAACTAAAAATCACAAAACAGGGCTACCAAGATGGTTTCTCCCACAGCTAAGCCTGATGATGTAAGATCCATCTCTGGGACCCACATTATAGAAGGAGAGAACTGATTCATGATGATTATCCTTACGGCATGTGCAAGCACTTAAGTAAATATAAATTATTAAATAGATAAATTTTAAATATGCTATAAAAATAAAGATAACTTATTTTCAATGAGAAAATAATAATTACATAGGGAGCAGAAAAGGCATATTACTTTTCTGCTGCCATGATAAAACACCATCTCCAGGAAATTTGTAGAACAAAAGAGTTTTATTAGGATTTACAGGTCCAGAGATATAGCTCATCATGGTGAAGGATGCATGACAATAGGTGGCTACACCAGAAGCCAAGCAATCACTCACATCTTCACCCATAAACACATAAACACAAGCAGAGAGCAAACCAAAAGCAGGCAACTGTGAGCTATAAACTCTTACATCTCACTCCCAGCAATGTGCTTCCTCCAGCAAGGCTAGACCTCCTAAATGCTCCATAACCTCCCAACATCATCACTAACTGGGGGCCACGTGTTCAAAAACATAAACCTGTGGGGGATTATCTCAGCCTGTGGGGAAGTATCTCAGCCAAGCTGCTTCCAAAGCACGTCTGTAAAGATGCCTGGAAATTGACACTGGGAAGTTGAACCGTTTCCAAAGCAGTGCTTTCTGGCACTCAGTAATATAGAAGGCAGTAGTATAAAAGACCAGTTGTGTGTTTTGCATTTTGTATGAGTTTATCAGCTTTGGTCAGAGGTTGTCTGTCCATCAGTTCTTGTGCCGTTTACTTCCAATCTTTCAGAACTGATCCTGTGGTCTTATTACATTTGAAATGACTATTACACAGTTTGTACCACCCATGCCTCACTGCCCAAGATTTAACAATCCCTCAACTGCTCTCTAACACACTCAACGATATGAGTCCAAGCTCTTTGGCTGTTACAGAGATATCAAGTTTATGCGAAACTTCTAAATGCTTACCACTCATGCCTGGACTTCTCTAGTCACAAAGTAAACCCCAACAGAGCTGGGCCCAACTTGGCCTGATCTTATAAGGCAAAGGGGTACCAGTCATCTCAGACAGCTTTGCAAGGTGGGAAAGAATAAAGTAATGAGGAAATCAGGAGGCCGGCTCAGGGAGGTGAAACCTAAAACAAATGTGCACTCCCAGGTGAGGACAAGACTTTGCTTCACTGTGAAAAATGAGAGAAAAATTAAGAGCATCATCTCCACTACCTGCAGAGCCCCTGAACCTGGCACATTCTAGGTTGCTGTCTTTATATACACACCCTTCTCTTTGTAACTGACCCTTCAGGAAAGGGTGAAGGTGTGACCCGGGATTCTACAGCATTGTGTAGCTTAACTCAGTAGCTGGAATTGTAGAGCGGGCTGCAACCATGTTGAACACTTGAATCTTCTTACTAAGTGCTTCCCTCTGTTCTTAATCTGACTCGCCTTGTCTGTGAGTCACCCATGAGCCGATAGGACAATAGAATCCTCTGGTCAAGCTAGTGTACATGAGTCAGTTAGCACCAAAGCTGCATTGTTCCCCACAAAGACAAAAGAAGAATGTGAAACCCTGGTGTGTATAAGTTGTTGTTCTTGTTTTATATAACACCTCCTAAACTAAGCAGCATGAATTGAAATATTTATCACATACAAGTCTGAGGTCTGCTAGAATTGGTTCTAGTTCTCTGGGTCAGACTTTGTGAATCTTGGGCTTGCCTGCCATACTCTTGTGATCCACAGTGGGAGATCAGCTGAGGTGTCTGATAGAGGAGGGCTTCATTCATGGTTACTAGTTGGCCAGGGCTGCTTACCAAGGTGCTCAAGGGTTGACTCATTATTCCTTGAGCTGGTTTGGTCTCAGTCATAGGACAGCAGCAAGGACCTGAGGAAAGCAGGGATGTAGTTCTTCTGAGGCCAGTGTTGAACTTGAACTTGACCACTGCTACTTTACTTGGTATGTGAAGGAAACCTTATAAGACTGCCCCAATTTGAGGAGTAGGGGAAAGGCTGTAGCCCCCTGATAGAAGTTACAGAGCCCACACTGCTAAGGTCAAGAATTTTGGAGAGAAGAAAATTGGGGGATCATTTTTGCAACCCCATCTGGCTTTCCCTTCCCACAGTTGATGGTTTTCTCCCACTGCTACATGCTGGGAGAAGTAAGGCCCAGCTCCTCAAACCCCAGCCTCGAACCATGGAAATTTCCCCAAGACACATCGCAGTCTCCCCACCACCTACTAAGCAGGGTTCAGGATCTCATTTTTGTGTTTTATGTTAAACTCAAACCAATATTGAGTTGAGCATCCCTTCTTGGATGGGAAAGGAGAGAAATTAGTCAAGTCTCTTGAGAACATGTCATTTTTTTGTCATGTTAGAAAAATGCATGCAAGGATGTGAGACTGAGTAGGATTCAACATTTAATTCATCCCATCAATCATCCATTCAATAAATGTTGAATTGCTAGTACACACCATTTGAGAACAAAAGGTGTATATAGCAAACACAATGTATGCCTGAATAGTGTCCTTAGGGAACATAGAACATCCATGATAAAAACATTGAGGTGTTTGGTTCCCCCCAGTTTCTCTAAAAACTACAGCTGTTACTTTATTCCCTCTTTCTTTTTGAGTAGGCCCATGGGGATGGTTCAAAATTGTAGACCTCTATTTTATCAGCATTAAAACACAAAGAAAGTGCTTTGGCAAGTGTTTGCTGAAGTAAAATTATGTTAGTTAGCATCTAGAACAGAAGAAAAATTAACAAATAATGGAAAGGTCGCCTCCTAGATAGGGATGGTTTGATTTACAGCTACCCCACTCAATGGCAGAAAACACACAGAGAGGCGCAATGAATCTCTACCACACCAAGACATTTTATTTTCCTTCCCTTCAAGGAGCCTCTCGGCTGGAAAGGAAAAAAAAAAAAAGACAAACAGCAGACTTGAGTACTTCGAGTTGGACTATCAACAAAAGATCTCAATCAATGCACCACTGGAAATGATGCAGGCCAATGCCTTAGAAAATGGGCACAAAGTAGCCCTGGAAAGGCTCTGAGGGCAGATCCAGGAGATGCTTCCAACAATTGAATAAGGCTATAAGTCTTGTATCTGTAGGCCAGAAACCACTAATAGGTCCAGAAGAGGCTGATTCAAAGTGAGCTACACATGCATTGCCTTGGGGACAGTTTCCATTCAGTAGAATGGAAGACAACCCCTCAACTACCCTCCCTGGGGTCTCAGTCTTATCTTCCAGCAATAGGCCTGAGAGGCCAATGCTATTAGCAGAAAGTGAAGTATTGAGGAGAATTAACAACTTGAACATGTTCCAATACCATCTGCAAATCCTACAGGCTCCGAGGTAGACTCATCCCAGAAATAAGATGGCCTCTGGCAAATGTTAGAGTCACAGCAGCCCCACCTTACTGACCTGTATGTCAGGGACCTTCAGCATAGCCCTGAGCTGCCCAGGCCTACAGTACTACTTACCCAGCACATCTGAATTATTAAGTTACATATAATCCAGTGACCTCTTCTTTGGTTTTTGGTTGGTTGCTTAGTTGCTTGGTTGCTTAGTTGCTTGTTATTGAGACAGAGTCTCTCTGCAGCTCTGGCTATCTTAGCCTAGACCAGAATGGCCATGAACTCCAGAGATCCATCTACCCCTGCCTTCCCAGTGTTGAAGTGCCACCATGCTTGGCTGAAACTCACTTTTTAATGGATATTTTTTTTAAAGCCAGGCTATTTTTAAAAACAATTTTAAGTTCACAAGTAAAAAAAAGAACTAAAATAGCCATTTTAAAATTTGTAATTAAGATCAATATATACCCTTTGAGTTCCTGTTATGAGCCCATGCTGGATGGAAACTTACACATAAGAGTGTATTACTCTGATGCCAAATGTTCTGAGTAGGTGAGAGAGAAATCACAGATGATTACAAGGTTGGGCAATAACCAGTGGACAAAAGAAGTAGAGAAGATTGCTGTAGATAGGACGCTCCTAGAGAATGCAGTGGACAGAAAGTCATAGGGATGGCAGGGCTCTTGAATTGAATCAAGAAACCGGTAGGGGTTTTCAACTAAGAACTATCTCCAACCGAAAATGTTGACGCCATTATTGGCCCCTGCCTAAACCCAGCGGGCAAAGGGGCGAAAAAGGTCCCTAAGGCTGCTTTCTCCAAACCCAGGGTGACTTTTATGCATCTTTGCCTTTCTACTCTGATTTTGCATCCCTTTTTTCCAATCTTGCCATGAATGCAACAGCTCTTTGCAGGCCTAAGAGGAGGGCTTGCCAGAAGATGGCTCTCTTAGCTTGATTTTGGTTTCTACCTGGGATGTTACACTGATATAGAGAGTCCTTCTGTATGCTGTGAATGTGTGTTGTTTTTATTGGTTGAAAAATGAAGTTGTTTTTTGACCAATGGCCAGGCAGAATAGAGCTAGGCAGGAAACCCAAACAGAGTTATGAGAGAGAAAGAAGGAGAAGTCAGAGAGATGCCATGTAGGTGCTGGGGAGGCAAGATGTGAAGTAACAAGTCATGAGTCTTGTGGTAGGACATTGTATAATAGAAATGGTTTAATTTAATTGTGAGAGCTAGTCAATAATATGCCTGACTATTGGCCAAACAATGTAATAATCTTAAGCCTCAGAAAGATTATTTAAAATGGCTGTGGGTTTCAGCAGACTGGGAGAGAAACTGGTCCTTGGCACCCAACAGGGCGGAACTGCCACATAAAACTGGACAAAAGTTTAAAAGGATTCTAAACACAAAGAACAGAGCTAGAAGGCCTTTTTTTTTTTTTTTTTTTTTTTGTAGCAACATTTTCTCCATTGGGCTCTGTTTGCTAGAGGAGAGCAAAGGTGTGGCTCCTTTAAGTGACAGCTTCCTGGTTCGTAGTGGCAACACACATGGGTTCTTAGGTCCTGCAGAGAACTTGGATACAATTTGTGTGGGTAGCATGCTGCAAGTTGCTTTGGTAACTTAGCTTTTGTTAATATAGACAAAAAGAAAAGTTTGTAGGTCGGTCGATGCTACCTGATGACAGCATTGGGGTGGGGGTTAAGTATGACACTTGCTGCTACCTCACCATGTTAAAAGCCAAATAAGATGGAGCCAACAACCAAAGCTGCCACTTAGTCCTGGCCATGCCCACATAGCATTCTGAAAACTCTCCTAGTCAGAAAAATGATTTTTACATATACAACAAGTATGGATTCGGACAAAAATGGGCTCTAAACTGTTTGGCATATGGACATGGATTTAGAGAGAGAGAGAGAGAGAGAGAGAGAGAGAGAGAGAGAGAGAGAGAGAGAGAGAATGGAGAATGGACTGAGTCATAGATGAAAAGAATAATTTAAGGAAAAATACACTGAGTCCTCCTTTAAGGAAAATAGAGTAAAAAAATATATAATGGTCTGTGTAAAGATGGAATATACACAAAGTCTGGATTATGTATACTATTGTGTTATCTTTGACTTTTTTATGGTTAGTGAACCAACTAGAGAGACATTTGATTGTGGAGCTGCTAAGCTAAACTAACACGTGTATCTTATTATATTTTTTATATTTTACTCTAAAACATCTTATTTTACATATCAATCCCAGTTCCCTCTCCTCTCATCATCCTATGCCCTCCACCCACCCCCATCCCATCCCCCATCCACTCCCCAGGGAAGTGAACCCCCTTGAAGGATCATCAAAACTGTCAAGCTATCTGAGCAGGGGCCTAGGCCCACCCCTTTACTCTAAAACTAAAAGAATATCCCTTCATGGGGAAAGGGCTCCGCAGTTCACCCACATGGGACACATCCTGGTTCTTACTGGCAGACGTCCTACTGACTGCCCAGTCCTCTCCTTGCTGGCACCCACATTCATGGAGTATCTGCCTGGTCTTATATTGTTCCCAGCTGCCGACTGTGGTCATGAGTTCCTGCTTTCGGTCAGGTTCTTCCAACATGGGTTTAATCCCCTTGGTTCATCACTTCCCCTCTGAAACTGGCTTCCAGGAGTTTGGCTCCAGCTTAGCTGTGGATCTCGCTTCTGTTTTTATCAACTACTGGGTGAAGGCCTAGGATGGCATTTATAGTCATTATTCTCAACATAGAGGAAGGGGCATTTAAGGTAGCCTCTCCACCATTGCTTAGATTCCTAGTTAGCTCATCCTTGTGGATCTCTACACAATTCCCTAGTGTCAGATTTCTATTTAAATCCATAATGTCCCTCTATTGATGTGTTCTTTCTTGCTCTCTCATTCATCTCCCCCGCCCAACTTCGACCTCGCATTTCTCCTCCCCTCTCTTTCTCCTACCCCCTCTCTCTCCCGATGTTCCCAATTTGTTCAGGAGTTCTTGTCCCTTTCCCCTTCACTGAGAAACCTGTATGTCCTTATTAGGATCCTCCTTGTTTCTAGCTTCTCTGGAGATGTGGACTGTAATCTGGTAAACTTCACCTGTGTCTAATATCCATATATGAGTGATTACATACCATGTTTGTCTTCTGTGACTGGGTTACCTCACTTAGATGGTTTCTTCTAATTCTGTCCACTCTGGCTGCGAATCCTGGCTTTAGTTTGGGGATTTGTTGTTGTTGTTTGTTTGTTTTTCTATTGTTTGTTTTTCTAGTGAGTAGCACTCCATTGTGTAAATATACCATATTTCCTGTATCCATTTTTGGTTGAGGGGCATCTAGGTTGCTTCCAGGTTCTGGCTACTACAAATAATGCTGCTTTGAACATAGTTGAATGATGTCTGTTCTATGAATGTATCCTTTGGGTATATGCCTGCAGAGTGGAATTGCTGGATCTTGAGTTAGACTGATCCCCATTTTCCTGAGGAACCGCATACTGATTTGCAAAGTGTCTGGACAAGTTTACACTCCCACCAGCAATGAAGGAGTGTTCCTCTCTCCATATCCTCTCCAGCATAAACTGTCATTGATGTTTTCCATTCTAGCCATTCTGACTGATGTAAGTTGATATCTCAGAGTTGTTTTGATTTGAATTCCCATGGCAGGATTTGAGAATTCCTTAACTAAATTGGTGAAAGAACTATATGACAAGTACTTGCGCATTAAAGAAAGAAAATTAAAGAAGATACCAGAAAAATTGAAAGATCTACCATGCCATTAGATAGGAAACATCAATATAGTAAAATGGCAATCTACAAAAGCTATTTAGAAATTCAATGCAATCCCCATTAAATCCCAGCACAATTCTTCTAGACCTTGACAGGACAATACTCAACTTTTACAGAAAATAAAAACAAGGAGAGCCAAAGCAACCCTGTACACAAAGGAACATCAGAGGCATCACCATCTCTGACTCAAGCTCTACAGACAGCTATAGTCCTAAAAATAGCTTGGTATTGGCACAAAAATAGACAGGTAGACCGAATGGAATCAAGTTGAAAACCCTGATATTAACCCACACACCTATGAACACTGATATTTGACAAAGAAGCTAAAATTATACAATGGAAAAGAAAGCATCTTCTAACAAATGGTGCTGGTATAACTGGATTTGGACATGTAGAAGATTGTAGACAGACCCATACCTACCACCATGCACAAAACTGAAGTCTCAAATGGGTTAAAGACCCCAACACAAACCAGCCACATTGAACTGAAAGAAAGGGATGTACCCTTGAATGAATTGTACAGGAGACTGCTTCCGAACATAATGCTAGTAGCACAGATACTAAGATCCACCATTAATAAATAGGACGTAGAGTAAAAGACACAGTCAATAAGACAAAACAGCAGCTCACAGAATGGGAAAAGATCTTCACCAACCCATCTGACAGAAGGCTGATTTCTAAAATATACAAAAACCAACAACCTTACCAAAACACCAAATAATTCAATTAAAAGTGGGGTACAAAACTAAACAGAGAATTCTCTATGAGGAATCTAAAATGGCTAAAAGACACTTACTGCCCAACATGTATATTTTAAGGTATTTTGACTTAAAATTTGGGTTTAAGGATATATTGCTTTGGAAAAGAGAATCTGCTTTGTTTCCTCAGAAGATGTAAAAGCTGTGGATCCTCCAGGCTAATGGGTTTGGTCAATAACCTCACCCCCCAGAGGTCTCTGATGATCCATGTGATCCAACACCCAGAGCAGCCTAAAAGCAATTGGCTGGAGATGATGAGCCTTACAGGCTACTAGTTATGATTTAACCATAATTCTAAATTTTTAGGTCCCCATAAGATCACTGTACCCAGAAATCACTGAAAATAGTCTGTAAAACTATCACAAATTCCCAAATATTATTTACTTTCATTTAAAGGGGGCTGATTATAAGTGCTCAATGGTCTCAGTCAATCTATTTTAAAAGAAAAAGGGGGATATGAGAGAGTAAATTGGATATTTGTATTGGTATAGATTCTGATTTATTGTTACAAATTTAAAGTCAATTTTATTATACTATATGTATATTTTCTGCTCTTGAGCTAAGGCATTGTGTTTATATAGATTAATTCTAAACATAAAATATACCATTAAGAAATACAATTAATAGCTACCTATGATGGTCAAACTTATAGTCATGTTAGTTAGCTTTTTCTAGATATGCAGAGATATATTTGAGATGGATAGATAAATTTTCAAATACTTCTGACCCATAAAAGTGACCTTTTAATTTGCTAGGCACTTAGAATTTTCCTATAGTGAGCTATGTCTGCTCCTGGCAGTACCAAGTCCCTTAAGAGGTGTGATGGGCATCAAGAAGCTTCTTTGGAGTTTGCTTCTAATGTGGCAAGACATTTTGGCAAGAAACCCTCTTGCATGGACTGCTTGACTGTATGCTGGGTATGCAATGGATATGTAGGACCTATAGGAAAGTGATTGCTACGGAACTTGCCATAGCAAGATGGAAGTGTCCTTCTAGGTTCCTTGTCTCATGTAATAGTCTGCTATACATTCTACAGACACAGAAAAAATGACTGATAAACTGCCAATATTGGGAGTCAGTTTCAAATTTCTGCTTTACTGAGCAATCTGCCAGACACTCTAGGGCTCATAGGGTAAAAGGATGGCTGTCCCAATGTTACAGAAATTTTGGGTGACTGCCAGCTACAAATATCTCTTGTCATTTCTAGAGTTTCGTAAGTTGCTTATACATGAACTTCCGATTACTTAGATAAGTGTTATATCCTTCTGGAGTCTTTGATGGAATTGAAGACCAAATACTTATAATTCAAGGTTTTCTTTAGTTGCTACAAGATAAATTAGATTTTAAAATTTTAGACTTACAGATAATAGATGATAGAGTATTTTCTTTAATTTTGCTAAATGCAAGTGAAATAAATATTAGTAACTGTAACTCTTTGCTTGGATAACTGGCTTGTTATAGGTGTACCTTATGAAAGAATTTAAATACTTCCACAGAAAAGGGGATAATATGGGATGTCCTCCTGCATGCTGCAAAATATGTGGTGCTTTGAAGCTGGTTGATGAAGAAAGTCTGTTTTGAGCAATGCCAAACAGAATATCTCTAGGCAGGAAACCCAAACCAAGTTATAGAGAGAGAAAAGAAAGTGAAGTTACCAAAAAAGGAGATGTGAGGCATTAGCTTTGTGGTAAAATATAGTATAAGAGAAATGTAAGGCTAATTTAATTGGAAGAGCTAACAGCAATATGCCTGGAGCCACTGCCCAAACAATTGAAATTAATCTTAATCCTCAGAATGGTTATTTAATACGCAGCTGCAGGGATCCGCAGGCCAGAAAAAACTGGTCCGGGGGGACCAGGCAGGACAGAAAAACATCCAACTACATTACACTACCTCCCTTGTCACACCTCTGTCCTACTCACCCTCATGGGAGAACTCACAGATGGGTTTTCCCATAACATCACACCAGAACTCTGAGATCTTGACCCTCTTGCCTGGAAAAGGAATAGGAGGAATAATCATTCAGACAGTGAAGGCAGATAAGCAACAGAAGCATCCTCTCTATCAAGAGTGCCTCTCCACCAGCATTCCAGTGTCCCTGAATCAAGTAGATTCCACATGTCTGAGACAAGTGGGGTCCAAGTTCAGAGAATTCTAGTTCCATCAGGTTGTAGGCAAAGAATCTATTATATATAAAATTATCCCAATGAAAAGGTACTTAGAGAAGGTATTTTCAACATATCTCAGGTCACACACTGATATTTGGCTTAGTTACTTTTCTATTGCTATGATAAGACACACCATGACCAAGGCCATTTATTTGGAAACCATAGTCCACTGCACAGAAAGTATGGCAGCAGGCAGGCAGGTAGGCAGGCAAGGCGTGGCATTGAAGTAGTAACTGAGAGCTTACATCTTGATCCTCAACCAGGAAATGAGAAAAGAAGCCAACAATAGCATGGGTTTTGAAACTTCAAACCCTGCCCACAGTTACACACCTTCTCCAACAAAGCCATACTTGCTAATCCTTCCCTAACAGTTCCACCAACCAGGAACAAAGTATTCAAACATATGAACCTATGGAACTTGAACATTTCCTAATAGACATTAAGTGGACAAACATAAGGATAATTCCTCCAGCCATTCTCTTAGAAAATGATCAGACTCAGCCATTTATATGCTAACACATAATAGTCACTCTCAGAAAGGAGCTGTCTTAGTTAGTTTCAGTTGTCAATGACACATTTAGAAATGGAGAGCCTCAACTAAGAAATTGCCTCCATCAGATTGTCCTGTGGCCATGTCTGTAAGGCATTTTTTAAATTGACAATTGATGTAGGGAAGGCCCAGTTCACCATTGGCAGGAATAAATCCTTAGGCAGATAGGTTTTTGTAAGAACAGTAGCTGAACAAGCCAAAGAAAGAACAGATTCCATGGTCTCTAACTCCAACTCCCACCTCCCAAGTTTCCCCCTTGGCTTCCCTCAATGATGGATTTGGTCACAGTGTTTATCACAGCAACAGGGACGCAAACCAGGACAGAGGTCTTCCTGCAAACATTGGAAAAACCAGGCCCTGTATCTTGCTGAAAACTCTCCTACTCAATACAATTAAGGATCTCATAACAATCTTCTTAAGCCCCTCATATGCTTTCTCCAGAGACAACCTAGCCTCAGTCTATATTGACAAAAACTGAATTGTTTCATTAATAAGAATCTCCTTCCTCACCAGACTGTAAGCTCCAAGAGGGTCAGAGCAACATGGTACACTTGAGAACCTACTGAGGCATTTACTGTTTCATGTATACGCCCATTCTTTCATCCATCTACTCATTTGTAGTGTAGAGGCTGTAAACTGTAGACAGGTCAGTCTGTGTGGGACACTGACTCCACCACTTACTAGTGGTGTCTCTGTCTATAAACTGGTTATAGGTTTAGCCTGTAGAAGAAACAAACCCTGAGTAAAGTATCTGCATAGATGCTACCTTAAATTATGATAATGACGCTGCCACTGGTGATGATGCTACTGGTGATAATGATTGTGGATGATGGTGGTAGCAGTGGTGGGGGCAGGGGGTGATAGGGATGGAAACCTGGGATTCGTAAGGCAAGTTGTTGCAGATGAGTACAGACAGACACGACTGTCAGAGCCAGCTCTGAATAATTCAGGTTAGGGTGTGTGTTTCATTGCTGGGCTTTTAAGATCGAGTGTGTTTTCAAAGGGAAGAAGGTACATGGCCACTTTCCCTTGCACTTTTCTGTTTACACGGGTCAGTTGCCCCCACCTGCAATTAAACCTTGAAGAGATTTCAGGAGACCTCCTTGTTAACAGCTTTTGTTTTAGCCATCTTTTCCAGACTTGTCGTCCTCAGTCACCTGTCAATGTGTCACTTCCCTTCTACCTTCCCTCTAATGCATTTGCTAAAAAAACAATTTCCAAACTCTGCTTGTTACCAAGAGAGACAACGATAAAGAGAAAAGAGAGCTGGAAATGTTCTTGAAGAGTCAAAGAGTCTAGCATCCCCCTTCTCAAGGCTCTGCCTTTGACTGACATTGAGACCTGTTTAGAATCTTTCTCCAGAATCGGAAACGGCAGCCCAGGGTCAGTTTGGGGGTTATGACAGTGAATTTGTTTGGTCTGCACATTTCTTTGTGTGTTTAACAGCAATCCCTGGAGGGTTTCTAGTGGGAAGGATGGGGTGATATGTAGAGGGAGGATGTGAAAAAATGGAGGCTTCCAGTCCCTTAAAGACACCGCTGCTTTCCTGTCGCTTTTGGGAGCCACCAATTTGCCGGCTCTCCACCTGCCCAGATCAAGTGCTGTTTCTGCTTGCACCAAGTGGCACTGGCATATAAGTTGACCAAAACTGAATGGGAGCATTGAGAATAAAGGCAGACGTAAAATCCCTGAGGAGTGAGCTCCAACCCCCATCCAAATAACCATTAAGAAAGACACATGGGGACGGAGGAATGCAGAGAAACACATTATATTGGTGATGTAAATATGTAAACATTTGGGATGGCCCTTGAAGTTTTATTGGAAGTCACTGATGGCAGTAGATACTGAAGGGTAGAGGTCACCCTCAGCAGTCCCTCTGGCCCCTCCAATCAGGCAATTCCAGTTCTGGCCCGTTTCCATCCTGACAAGAAACTACATGAGTCTTTCCACTTGATCACACCCAAGGGTTGATGCCTAAAACACAAATATATGGTGGGATATGGCAGCTAACTGCAAGCCTGGAGAGCAGAGGCCAGGGCCACCTATGCAGGAAACCTATGATTAGGCATGGTTTTGACATATCAGAGCAAGAGGGACCACGACTCAAGGTGCAGAACCACATGCCCTGTCTGGTCCAAATCTGCCCTGTCAGCCCACAACCTGGGCGAGGCCTCTCCGCCCAGCAGCCTCAGCAGAGCTGACAGAATTGTAGGCACCTTTGCTACTGCTGAGAGTAATTGAGCAATAGCCTCCCAGCGGGCTGAGTTGTCAATGTGTTTCTGGGGAAATTATATACTTTTAACCTCTAAAATAATATAATTTGAGGGTGAATGTATTTTTCGCCCTCAAGAGTTGCAGGACCTCTTATTTCCTTTAAAGATCTGAGGGAGGGAGGTTATTTTGCTGTCCCTGCAAATATATTTAAAGAGACACCAACAATGGACACATTCCTGAATGTCAGCTCTGGTAGCGAGGGAGCTGGGATACCTGGGGAAAGCAATGTTTCTCACATGGGATTTCATCTGACGCTAACCCAGTTTTGGAACCTAGTCATCATTTCATCTGCTTCTCTGAATGAAAACAGGACAGTCCCAGGCCTGAAAGACTGGAAACATTGTATACCATTTTGTTCCACCCCTCTTTGCTCCTCATATTTCTCAATCACTCCATCAATGAGCAGACCACCTAGCCTGGCTTACTTTGCATTGAATGGCATGTGGCTCCTTTTCCATATGATTCTGCCATCCTGCATTCAGCCCAGTGTCTTCCATTCCACACAGAAAGATAGTGTTGGTTCCAATTAGCCTCCTGGGTTCCAAGAGCAGCCTCAGGTTTTGCATTCGGCATTCCTCCTGCACACATGGCAAGGGGATCCTCTTCTTTCAATATCAGGTTATTTCTCTGATCATAATCTTCAATGTGTTTTATCCTGATACAATATTCATAGCAATATTCTCTGCACCTCTGGAGATTATCCCCCAAGCTTGTTTTGGCCTTGCCTATTCTACTGTAAACTTGATAATCCTCAGCTTTTCTCACTGCTCCAGACAAATGCCTCAGGGACACACCAACACCCGCACTCAGAGCTCCGCGCTTGTGTTCACCCAGTTACCACCAGTTGAAATTTCCTTCATCTCCTTACCTCCAGACTCACTCCAACCATCCTCCAATGCTCACCTTGGTCTGAAGCCTTCCCCTTTGTTCTGCCAAGTGCACAAAAGGTCTGTGTCAAACAATTCTGCATTTAATTATAGACTGTAACCAAGATTCTGTTTCGTGTGTTTTTTTTTTTTTCACACCCCCACCTTTAAAATTGCAAGGCCTTGGGCTGGTACAAAAACAGCCGTATCATTTTGAGACAAATTCTAAAACAGATCATCAAATAAGTAGTTTATGAAGATGGGGTGAACAAGGAAAATGTGCTCTGATGTGTACCTGAATTTTTCAAAAACAAGTCACAGCAGCTTACTTCCTTTCTATTGAGAGATTTGAGGAAGTCAACATAGGAACCATGGAATGCCACACTCTGAGTTTCCCTAAGCTCCAACAAAGACACTGCTGGCCACTATTTAAGAGGAGCAACCAACCTGCTTAACAGACGCTCTAGATAATCAAATGGCCACACCTGAAAATGCCAATCATTTTGTGTGTGTGTGTGTGTGTGTGTGTGTGTGTGTGTGTGTGTGTGTGTATTCATGTGTACAGTAGTATTCATGTATACAAGAAAGCTTGGGTGTCAGTACTCACCCCTACTTTCTTTGACATAGAGTCTTTTGTTTGTCACTGATTGTACACCACAATTCAGGCCTGTGAGTTTCAGGAATTGTCTTGTCTGTGCACCTACTTCCTCACAGGAGCACCTGGGAATACAGATACAGTCCTACATATGGTGTTTTGTGGATTCTAAGGATCTGAATTCGGGCCTTCCCTTCACACAGCAAGCATTTTGCTCACTGAGCTGTCTCCCCAATCCAATTAGACACATTTTAATAAATGGAGATAGTTCAGAGGCTTGCACATAGATACAAGCCAAGAACATTCTTGAGTCAAAATGACTGTATCTATGACATCCTTGAGAAAATAGACAGCATGAAGAAATAGCATTAGTGATCAAGTAATAATACAAAACTTTCTGAAAAAAAAGTGAGTCGTGCAATACAACATCCAATAGTAACAAACCAAAAGTGTCCCTAGGTTTGTTCATCCAACATGACTTGTCACTAAAGGTTTTCTGATTAAAAAAAAGAAAGAAAGAAAGAAAGCTATTTTCTTACTCTTGCAAAATATGAAATATTTAAACCCAGGATCAAAGTTGCTTTATGATGTTGAAAGGTTTTATGGTCTTGAGGGATTGGGTATACGCTATGGTTCTATATGTCTATCTGGCACTTCAGCTAAATTATAAAGCCATTGGCAGGAATGCTTGTAGTACATAGTAGTAGTAAGTACTGGGGTTGCTTGTCACATAGTCAACAATAATTCTTCCATTTACTAGGTTGATAATTTCTATTTCTCTGTGTACAAACTAGAAACTGTACAAGATGCTGACAAGCTAACTTGAAGTTATTAGCGTTTAATGCATATGACCTAGTCCAGTGTCTTCATAGAGTGGGATGTTAATTAAACATCATTTCTATTTCCCACTCAGCTAGTGCAGTGTTAAAGAATATAACAAGATCTCAGAAGAGGACTTTCGGTTCTTACTTAGGCCCTACGGGTTTGAAAGATAGCTGGAGAGGTTACTTGCTCAGTGCAAAGCTTCTGGGAGCTGAAGAAGAAGAAATGAAGGCATTCTGGGCAGAAGAATGCTAGAGGACAGGCACCAGGGTGAGAATGAATATGGCTCATCTGAGGACTGGGATCCCCAAGAAATGGGTGCTAGGAACAAGATTGGACTGGTGGGCCAGACCAGATGATACCAGTAGATCTTGAAGTCCCCCACTCAGCCAAGTAAGAGATGAGTTTTCCATACAGTTCTTTTGGAATATTTTAAAATATTAAACAATGATTGGACTCATGACACCTTCTCAACATGTGAGAGTAATAGCATGCCAAAGAGAAGTCACAAGAGATACCTCTTGTAGCAACAACCAAATTATTCCATTCTCTTCTTCTGTTTGCCTTTCAGAAGTCTGACTCACTGATTTAAACCAGGTGCCCTATTGTACCCATAGCTGCTCTAGCTGGCAGAGCTGGAAGGCCTGTTTCCCCACTCGCTCTCCCTTTCTTAGCACTAACATGTTTGACAGGAATATGAGTAGGTGGAAAACATAATGTTTCCAGTTGAAGCTCACTAGCAAACCTCCAGTCGAGTCATTTTAGAGATTAAAGAAAGGATCATTTGGACACATGAATTTGAATATGATTTACAGATTACTTCCAGAGACATACAGTTGCTTATCTCTCAGGCAGCTTTGAGAATAGACAGTGAGAAGTCATGCAGAAGGTATGCTGCCCTCAGACAGGGGAAAAATACATTAAATCTTAAAGTGGCTGATGCAGCAATTAATATTTCAAACCTTCCTTGTGCAAGGAAAAAAAGAGTAAGATTACAAAGATGTTGGATTGCCATGAATATGTGATTTCAGGCTTACTGACTGAAAATGCCTAATTATGTATTACAAGCCTAAACCCCTCAGGCACTAATGGGCTATTTTAAAATGCTAAAAAAAAATGTTTGAGTCTGAAAATCTTGGGTTTTACACAAGGTTTCAATAGCACAATTCTAACTTATTCCTGAGTAACATTTTGGAAAAGAAGCCATGCACAGTCAACAGTCAAGTCTCAAGTCTCGTTAGAGATTTTTTTTTTTTTTTTTTTTTTTTTTTGCTTTCCAATTTATCAGCAAATCCCAGCAATCATGAGCTCCAAGGCTTGTGAACTACACCCTTTCCCCTAGTCAACCCATTAAACCACTTGGTCCATTTCTAAAGAGATTTTTACCCTTTGTTAAAAAGATAGGAAACCACTTAGCAAAAGCTATGAATTGTGTTATGCACTCACCCTCTGGACCTGGCAGGAGGTGGACTGTAGTCTTAGAAACTCAGACTTCAGGTGACCTACAAAGACAAAAAGAAGTTTCAGAGAGACAGGGCAAAGGCTTCTGGGCCATTGAAATAAATAATAAAGTACATCCACTCAAAGAAGTAAAGATGTTGTCTGTTTGGCCAAAGGAAAGGAGTCTGTTCAAATGAAGCTAATTCTAAATTCATCATGCATCCACCACAGCTGTACATACTTCCCTTAGGCATTTTACTGTGCTTTTCATTGCTGGCTGGTATACCCAGCATGTCCATCACTTCCTCACTTATTGAGGCCATAATGGTGCTTTGAAACCAAGTGAAAAAATAGAAAGGGTTTCTGTGAAAACAAGTACAAAGGAAGCTAGCTGTCTCCAAAAGTACTAAGGTAATGGTATAACAGTGGAAACACAAGATCTGCACAAGATCAAGCCAATCAACACCATAGCATCAACTAAGAATGGGTTCACAAGCAATCACCCCTAACTGAAGAGTTAGGGACAGTTGGTAGCTCCTGGGGGTTGGGGTTAAACTCAATTTTCTTTTAGGGCATGGCCATTCATATGTAAGCACACTCAAGAGAATAGCCCCAGAAGTATATGGATAGCACAAAGTGGAGCTGATAGGTTATTAAGATGGAGAAGAAGGAAAAGAATGGTGGGAGAAGGAGGAGGAAGAAGAAATAGAGAAAGAAGAGGAAGAGGCAAAGGAGGAAGACAGAAAGTTAGGATGGGGGTGTGGAGGGGGCATGGCTTGGAGAGGAGTTAAGAAGAGGAGGTGGAAGATAAAATATGGTATATGAAATTTTCAAAGAACTAATTAAAATATATCTCTAAAAAATAAGGATACTATCTCAGCCTAGATACACTGGGGTAGGGCTTAGGTCCTGCCCCAGATGATGTGACCAACTTTGATGATTCCCCCATGGGAGGTCTCACCCTCCCTAAGAAGTGGATTGCAGTTGGATGGGGAGATTGGGGGGGGAATGGAAGGACTGAAGGAAAGGGGAACTGAGATTGGTATGTAAAATAAGATTGTATTTAATTTAAATAAAAATTACTTAAAAAATAAAAATAGTAAGAGTTGGAAAAGTTACAGTCTGAAAGACAAACTCTCAGAATAATTCAGTCTAAGGGTATGGCAGCCTATACAGAGGATTCCTCATTACCAGGTTGGTAAACTATAGAATTTCAAGAGAAATAATAATATTAATCAGCCCCTTGCTATGTTCTCAGGATCACAGATCCTAGCATGATCAGCAGAAGCTTTGTTTTCCCTGAGGTCAAAGCATGTTAATGGCTCTGGGAGTATTGGAGATATGACTGGAAAGGGAGTTAGTTAGTGTAGGTGATGAGACTTGGAAGAGCTTAGTTCATCACTGTAGTGATGGTCCCAACTAAAAAATGTGAAAAGGAAGGAAGAAGAATCAGTGCTACTTAGAGTAAAACCTTAACTAAAATACTCTAATCTCTAGAAGTAAAATCCTGTTGCTTTGGAGACTATGGAAAGGCCCCTAACTTAAATTCCTCTTCTTTGTTCAGAGTCTATATGGGGAAATTGGCCCATATATTCATCTTCTGAGTGGCCTAAGTAAGGTTTTTCAATCAAGAGAGAAGCCTAAAATGATTGAAGACACCATGTAAGCTTATATGGATCAAATAACTCCTCCTTTATTTATATTTAGCAAGACATTTGAGAAAATCCAACTGTCAGTTTTAAAAAATGGACCTCCAGTTGACATCAGAAGAAACAGAAATGATCTCAGAAGGTGAAAATACAATTCTTAATGTGTTAAGATGTGTCCTTAGGAGTTGGAGAGATGCTCAGTTGGTAAAAACACTTGCCCTAAATCATGAGAACCTGTGTTTTCAAGCTTAGCACCCATGTAAAATAAGGACACCCAGCATATGTTCATAATCCCTGACCGGAAGATCCTTGAGGCTAGGAAGACAAGCTAATCTAGTGGAATCAGAGAGCCAAGTCAATAAAAAAATTGTCTCAAAAACTAAAATGGGGAAGATAATTTGAGAAAGATTTTCAGTATTGACCTGTGACAGCCACACAAATATGCACACCTGTGTATACACACCTGTACACATGTAGGTGCACACATAAACACAAACATATACACACAAAGATGTGGTTCTTAGAAATATTTAAGCAGATGTTGGAGTTGCATCAATATAAATAGGAGAATGAAAAGATCCTCATCACTACTATGAAGTAAGGAAATCCAAGCATAAGAAAAAAATCTCAAAAATAAAAATATGACTGTAATTTAATAAGTAATTAAATAATAACATGCATGTTTACAATGGCTAAATAGAGAAATTTTTCTCATTAAAAAGAACTAGTTTATGAGACTTTGGAAGATAAAGACTAGGATCCCCTCTATATATTTAATAGACATATACACACACACACATAAATGTATACATCCTAAGAGCAAAAACTAGATATTAAAAAAGAAGAGAAAAATCAATCAGAGAATGGGCATTGGGTCCCAGAAGTACAGATATCATTGGTTATGTTGCAAAGTCTGACAAGTTAAAGCAGCAGGGGTTCTCAACCTGTTGGTCATGACCCTTTTGGGGGTCAAATATCAGACATCCTGCATAGCAGATGTTTTACATTATGATTCATACTAGTAGCAAAATTACAGTTATGAGGGAGCAAAGAAATAATTTTATGATTGGGGTTCACCACAACATAAGGAACTATGTTAAAGGGTCCCAATGTTAGGATGAATTGAGAATGACTGAATTAAAGGAATAGTGAATAGAATTCTTCACACAACTCATGACTTTTTTCAGTTCTAGGGATTGAACCCAGTCCTCACACATACTAGGCAAGTGCTGGCACTGAGCTACATCCCCAGCTCAACTTAATAAGTTTCTGGTAGAATTTTAAAATGTCTACAAGATATTGGAAAAGGAAACTTACCTAGAAAACAAGATGAAAAAGCAAAATTCTTAGCAGTAAGGGAAAATTGGCATTCAAAAACCAGAAATAAAGATGGATATGGTAGCTCAGTCAGGAAAATAAGACAGGGAGATTATCATGAGTTCAAGGCCAACCTAGATTACATAGTAAATTTGAAGTCAACTCTGAGCTATATACAGTGAGACCCTACTCAAGTCCTCTCAACCCCCAAAAGACTAAAAAGGAAAATATTTACAATTTACAACCTATATCTAGAGCAAATATTGATCAGAAAAGAAGCCAATGCAAACACTTTTGAGATAAACAATAAGCCTAGACAAAGAGTTTAGCTATCATACTCTATATAACACGTCCAGGCTAAAAGATACAATAAAAATGAAAATACAGCATCAGAAGAAAAGTGAGAGAAGACAGGCATATGAAGAAAAATAACTACTCACCATGACTTCAAGGCAAGAAATGTGACCTCTGTGGTGCAGGATACTGACAGTGACTTACAGTTACATGTCCTTCTTTTTAATACATTCATTCATTAGGATGAGCACTATAAATATTATTGTCCCAATGGCTAATAATTGGAACTAGAGCTGAGATAGCTCAATCAGCAGAGTGCCTGTCTTGCAAGTGCAAGGACCTGAGTTTAATTCGAGAATACATACATTTTTTTAAAAAAATGGAGTCTGGTATGGTAGCATGCACTTGTAACATGCGCTGAGGAGGCAGAGACAAGTGGGTCCCTCTCTGAGGATGCTAGCCTGTCAAACTAGTCAATTAGCACCTCCAGGATAGTGAGAGACTCAAACGAAAAGATATGTGATACCTAAAGAATGATACTCAAGGTTGTCCTCTGTTCTCTACGTGTGCACAAACACCTGCACACACCTGTACATACACACACATATGAACATACATACACAAAAGTGAATTAATTAAAAAGTTGGAATTAATGCATGGAGAAGGTACCACTAAAGAGAGTGGAATTGAACAACATGGATATTTTAAATTTTGAGAACATAAACTGAAATGCAATAAAAAGCAGAAAAAAAGGGGAAGATGTAGAAATAAGTGTAAATAGGCTATATAGTAGGAATTTCATAATTAAGGGAATGAAGAGATTTGTGAAAGCATGTAGTGAAACATTAAAATTATTTTAATAATAACACAGAAAATTCTCAGGGCATTGAGAAGGGATAGAGAGGAACATTGAGAACAGCCAACTATTAACATATCAAGCTTCCACAACTGAACATAAAAATATATTTCTGAACACTGGCAAGCAAAATTCTAAAATTATGATATTTAGAACTTTAATTATACTCACCCAAAATATAAAATAAAAACATAGAATTTTAGAGAATTAAACTGCAATATGGGTAAACTAGGTAAGACAGGGCTTTGCCCTTCCTTCAGCTGGAATGGTTTCTCTGTTTGCCACTCCGGTTTTACTTAGCGTCTTAATTAGTATGTAGAATCTTAAGGGAAGCAGTATTACACTCTCCCAGATATATCAGGAAATGATACCCCATTCATTTAGAGTACCAGGTCCTTTAGAGTACCAGGAATTTAATATCATAGTTGGATCCATAGGGACTATGATTCTAGATTTTTAATTCTAAGATTCTAGATACTTGAAATGTCACAGTAGTGTCAATCCAAAACTAAAAACTCATTCTGCTTATTAATAAACACAGAAAAATCAAAGTCATTTCTTATATTCATTCACTCCTGTATCTGCCCATTTATGCCCTTTCATTTTCCCATTTATACAACTCTTTTATTCGTGCAGTGGGTACTCAGAAAATATAAACTGGGCTTTCTGTCTGCAAGGAGTTTAACTATCTGGAGAGAGAAAGCAGTATCTCTTACATCAGGCCCCAAAAGTTCCTGCTTAGTCTGAGGACAGAGAGACAACCCACCAAACACCAAAGCCTTAGGAATGGTGAACAGATGCACTGGACTTTGAGAAAATTCTAGGTCCAGAAGAAATGTAATGCTTACTTCATTTCACATCCTCATCCTTTGATTATAAGATTTCATGCTACTGTTTGGCACACAATGAAGGGGAGCAATAGTAAGCTCTCTTTCACACCAGTGTTGGAAATATGTGCATCCAACACAGAACAGTTCCCTGAAGAAAACATGACTTTGTTTAACTATGAAGTTCCATGAGCAGCTGGGTTCTTGTTTTGGCTAGGGTCTTGGATCCTGACTTTCCTAGTAGAATAACCAAACATCCTAGTTATTCCAATGTTGTCCTGGATTAGCAAGTCCAGGGGCCCCCAAGGAATACCTCACCCCTGGACAAACTGGAAATAGGTGATCAGCTTAGAGTTAACTCTCAGTTTCCCAAGACTTCATAGTTTTGCTCCATTTGATTGACACAGTAAGCTTACTACTATTCTAGTGAAATCTCTGCTTTTACTAATCCAATCTTCATTCGTTTTCTTAAGTTGAAATAACTGATACATTGATATATTTTCTACAACACATTTCATGTGCCATAATAACATTACCTATTCATTCCTGAATAATAACAACATCAGTAATAGTAATAACAATAATAATAGTAATAATAGAGCTAGTGAGATGGCTCAGCTGTTAGGTTAGGCTCATAATCAATAATAACAATATAACAATGTGCCCCAATTTCATGACTGTAGTTTTCTTTTGGAGGTGGTGTTTTGTTTGGTTTGTTTTGCTTTGCTTTTGAGGAAAGGTCTCAGGTAGCTCATGCTGGGCTCAAACTCTGCATGTAGGACAGGAGAAGCTCACACCTCATCCTCCTGCCTCCACCTCTTAAGTGTTAGGGATTACAGGTGTGAGCTATCACTTTCATCTGTGCCTTGTTGAGGATTGAACCCAGGGCCTTGGGAATGCTAGGCAAGCACTCTACCAACAGAGCTACATCCTAACCTACTTTACATTATTTTTAACCACAGTCCCTCATTGAGGTTCTAATTTATATATCCAGGACAAACAGGTGAAATATCTGAGCTTCCTAAAACAGCAAAAGATGACAATTCTTATCCTCAGAGAAAATATACCCATATTCCTGAAAGGAAAAAAAAAAACTTTGTATATTTATACTTTATTTGAAATTGTTTTAGAGATGGTTTCTATAAAAAGAAAGAGAGAAGCGATTTGGGGTAAGGAAGTGAGACTACGAGAAAAGAAAAGTGACAGAAATAATAAAAGAGGTAGATAAAAAGGAAGTGTTGAAGAATGAAAGAAAGAGAAGCTCGATCTGTGAGGTAAGAAACTAGAGCAGATAAATGAAAAACGACAGGACAGAAAGTCATGGAAGGCTCCATTAATTAGCTTATTGTCCATTTCCTTGAGAGACCTCTAACAAATCCGTTCTTGTCAGTGACAGGAAATCTTTTGAATTTTTGCAAAGGGATATTAATGGTCATGGCAAGCTTTAGCACCCCTCCCTCTTGCTTCTGTGATGCAGGAGGTATTGGGAGTCCCTGGAGGTCATACTGCAAGCTAGTCTGGGTGGACCAGAAATGTCTCTCCCTTGCACACCAACAGCGCTCCTCTAGCTCACACATTGCCAACCGTCTCCCTGACTGGTACATCGGAAGGCTGGCATTTAATACCCCAAGGATATAGATGTTTGAACGCTGGTTATTGCAACAAAGGAAGGATCCAAACTGCAAAACCAAGTGGATCAGATAAAGCTGATGCCAAGATAAATCTGTTTTACATCCATTCCTGCACGGGTTTTGCTAATCTATGTAGTTACAGCTCCCCCCCCCAATGAAGGGGGGAAATAGCCCACCATGTGTCAGTAAGCCCACGTTGGATCCTATTGTTAATCTCCAGGTATAATGTTTTAGGCAGAGACCATTTTTATGCTGACTTTGTCACTTAACTCTATTAAGAGAAGATGACATGGAAAGAAAAATGAGGACGGTGGATGGGAGAGAATACGGAGCAGGACAAAAGGGGGAGAGAGATTTCTTCTTGAATGGCTTGTATAAAGTGCAGGATTTTTTTTAATGAATGGAAGAATTCTGGTTCCATCATTGACAAGAGGATTGCTTCTCTTCCAGTCACTCAGACACCTACTCTTCATTAGCAGTATTTATGCTGCCAGATTGGACTTTCATATGGAAGCCTGAAGCAGCAATGGTACAGATGGCAGGAAATCTCTCATGAGATTGATAACGATGAAGAAAGATGCCACATTAAGTCAAAGGTGCCACTGTTAACATTCCAGCTCAGAGAATATTTCTAGCTAGCGCTCTCCTCCAAAGGGCTGTTTTTCTTCTGACTTCAACTGATATTCATCCCCCTCCCCAGAAGTTTATAGACCCACCCCTTTTACATTTGCTTTCCTCTTGTTTCAGTGTGTTGACTGATTATCACCTAGGTGATTAACCTTTGCTTTCTTTAGGCTGGTTGGAGATCTCCCTGCTGAAGGGCCTGAGGTGGGGGAAGGGAGGGGAAGAGAGGGCTCTTTTTAGTCCACATTTTCCTTAACAAAGACACCACTATGCAAAGGTCCCTTGGGAAACCTGAATGGTATTTATTGTTACATGCAAGCACCCATGGACCTGCCTACCTCTCAAGACAAACACTATGTTCCATAAAAACAGACCCCCTGCCTCTGAGGCCTGAGAGAAAGGCTGGTCTCAGAGCGCTGGAATAGGAGCTTGGGAAAGTCAACACTGCTGGAGGGTCTGCAGGTGGGAAGCTATGGGATGGGAGAAGGAGGGGCCTGCTACCTACCTACTCTGCGGAGGTACCCTGACTGAGGGAAGACTTCCAGGGCTGCTTGGACCATAGCCCAGTCCAAGAAACACACAGATCCTCAAGAGGCTGGAGCTTTTCCACTCCAGGAAGAAAGAATCAAACATATTTTCATTTAAAAAAAAAAAAGACATCATCCTGATGTTTAGTTTTTCTTAATCCCTGGAAACTGATTTTATAAAGTGGCTCCAAAATGGAGGATAGCCCTTATGTGTTTTGACTAGATGCCACTTTGAGTCCTCGGTCCTTGTAGAATCAGCTATAGCATCACTTTAATCTGCCATATGCAAAAAGTCTGTTTATCCATGGTGCACCCACCTGTTTCCTTCTAACGTCCCATTCATTGGCATGTGCCCTGAGTCTTGGGTGTAAGTTCCTACTTGTTCTATTTGGAAGCAGAGTTGAGTCCAGTGTCTCTCCTCCTACTAACCATAAGACCTCCTGTACTGGGCCCTCTATTTATCACTGTGCCCTTGTTAAATAAACTGTGCTTTAAATATTTAATAAACATCATGACTTCATGTCTTTTTCTTTCACACCCAAAACATATCTCAGGCATTCAAGCAAAGGGGTGGGGGCCTCTCCCGTTTCTCTGGGCATCCCAGGTCTCCTTGGATGACAACCGGGAGCCCAGGCTAGGAAGTAAGAATGAAATAAAGGTTCTCAAGCCCTTAGCACAATCCTTATAGGGGAACATGCTCCCCTTCCGCCTAACTCAGAAAGAGGCTCATCCATAGTAACAGACAAGGCATGACATAAGTGGGACTTGCAAACTGAGCAAGTTCCCGGAAAATTTGGGCTCTTCTCGCCCAACTTGAATGATATATTATCTGAGTTCCAACCTAGAAAAATGCAAGCTGGGGAAACAGGAGAAAGTCATGTCAAGGGCCCCTGTGCAGCCATATCCGTGAATAAGCATTTAATTAGCTTCCCACATTTACAGGAACTCTAGTCCATTTAAGACACTCTCGGGTTCCTCCTGGACTAGGCCAACCCTCTTGGAGCCTGGACATAGAATGCCTACCACCTGGGATGGATATTTGGAGAGTCTTAATTGAAGGAAAATTCCTTGTTTTTATGTCTACATGATATACCATCAGGCATTTCCTTACGCACGAAAATACACAGAGGGGCAACTAGTTCAAATAACTGGTCTAAATCTGTAAATTACAGCACTGCTTCAAGTAACTTTTAAGGTCGTTCTGTGTCTATGGATAAGTTAGATGGCATCATGAAATTTTTAGAGCTAATGTAATCTTTATACAGTAGGTTCATCTCATCCAGTTGAGATAGGTTTTCTCTTTTCTTCTGATCGCCCTTGAGACCTGGGGGAGAATAACTGATCTTTTCAGCAGACATGCCATAGCCACATCTCCCCTGTCCCCCCCCCCCAGTGCCAGGTTGCAGGGTCTTGGATCTTCAGTTTTCTTCTCTCCACTGAGAGAAGGGATTGCTAAACATGGTCCTAATTAAACCTCCTGATTTGGTTGCATTTCTGTTGTGTAGTCTAATCCTCTCCTTCATCCTTTGTGTATTTCTTCTAGAAGCTTTGGTCTTTAGTGACCTTCTCAAACCATTTTCATTAAATGCCCTTTGCCTTGGTAAATTACAGTATTTAAAGCCTTGGAGTTTAACATATAAAAAAGCAAGCGCCTCTGTCTACTGCCCTGGGATAAGGTGTGATGAAAATCCCATACAAGCTGAACGGTACTCCTAATCAAATGGGTGTAACAGATGGCTGCTGGAGCAAACCATCACAATGGAAATATCTGCAGTTCTCATGGTAACGGAATCTGCCAGGTCTGAGGGGATTTGCTGTTTTTCAGGACATCTGAGCTGCAATCTCTTTCGAGCTGTCTAGCAGTCTCCGTCTCGCCTCTCTCTCACTCACTCAGCATGATGGAGATAGAGTTGAAAGGTGGAGTCTGATTTTGCATTCCAGCTGTGATTAAAGACACAGGCATCCATCCCAGGAGATAATGTGCTGCATATTCATTATGCTATCTAGAACCTCTTAGCGCTGGGACACAACAGTCACACAATTACAATATGCCTTCTTCAGGAGTAAAGGGGGTTGGGATGAAGGAGACTGGAGAATGGCAGCCAGGGAGAATACGAGGAATTAAGATGCATGAGACATACCTTGTAATAGAGATATGGAGTCATATTAAACGTAGCAGTTGTTTCTATTCTGTGGCCACACATCAAGATGGCTGTAAGCAGAGCAGGATAAAACATCTTGCCTAGAGGAAAAAACATGATGTCGGTTTCTCCAAATCATAATGTAGACTATGGGGAATGAAAACAACAGATAAGTAAGCATGCACCTTCCTGATGAGTAAACACATGTGGAAGATTTCTTTACACTCCCCAGGCAGAAAGAAGACCCATCTCAAGGAGGAGAACCACATGGGTAGACACCAAACTTTCATTATAAGCCTACGGTTTGGGTTTACCCTCACAGGACTATACCAGAAAGGGGCCCTGTGTTTTCTCCCCATTATTTTTTTTCCTCTCATGCTATTCATAGCCTCTGATTTGATAGCAGTGCACAGAAAGGGAAAATAATCAGTCAAAATTTATTTTATTAAAAAGTCTTTTCCTCCAAATCCCTATCGATTTAAAAGAAATAAGGAAAATATACTGCCTTCTTTGCTACTGTACCTGCCAGAACCCAACACACACACACACACATCACACACACTACACACACACACACACACACACACACACACACACACTGACACACAGGGTTGATTCACAGCTGCCTGGGTCCCTTGGGTCTTTTTGAGTTTGAAGATCAGACAACATGTAAGAATTCAGTCATGACCTCGAAATGGAAACAAAGACGAGCATTCTTAGCCATGTCAGCAATGTGGAATGAAAAATCTACAGGCTGGAGGCTGGGAGCCCCCTATGCATGGCTTCCCCATCCCATTGTCCTTGAGGGCACTACTGTTAAATACATATGACAGCCAAAGAGATGAGGGAGAATAGTTGCCAGAGAGCAACGATTGGATCTCCCCTTTTCATGAACTAGAATAGCCAGAACCATGTAAGCCAGTGAAGTAGTACTGAGATGGGGCCCTGGGAGGCACCATTGTCTCCCTGCTCACATGGCGCCTGAAGAATATATTGATATTATATAACCTTTCTCCCAAGCCTGTCCTGCTTTGACTGGGACCCTCTTCCCTTTAGAAAGCTGCAAGACAACAACTTGTGGATGACGATCTCCTTAACAAGCCGGATTAGTTGGGTTTTAAAGCAATGCGAACTAAGGCCATTTGTGCAAATGCTAATCAAAAGAGAAATAGGGGGAAAATTATAAAAAGCCTCCCATGCATCTCCATCTCTTGTAAGTGCAATTTAAATAGAGGGGAGTGTGTCCCTAGGCCATCAGTGAGCTGACCTCAAAGGTCTGTGTGCCTTTAGGATGTGAGGTTAGAAAGAAGGCAAGAAGGTTTGCATGAGGCTTGTGACTCTAAAAGAATAGCCAACCCATGACTTCCCTGCAGCATTTTTTTTCTTGGGTGTTAGTTTTCATTTATATCCTAGGAGTCCTTTTTACTTTCCAGCTGCTAGCACAGAACCTGGCACACAGAAAGGGCTTATATTGAACCTTTGATGAGGGGAAAGGAATTTGCTTGGAGGGTGGCTACAAGAAACAGGTATATATATATATATATATATATATATATATATATATATATATTACGTGAAATGTCGAAAGCAAACAAATGGAGGTGGTATGTAGTAGTCATGTTTTTCCCGTCTCCACAGTAAGAACAAAAACTAAAATTGCATTACACAGCAGTCAGCACATCTGGAAATACATTCCTGTGTCTTCCGAGATCAATGGCCAGACTGATTATTAATGTCCAAAAAAAAAACACACACACAAGGAAAGCTGCCCAGATGATGGTTCAAGCTCGGAGATGCTGCAGAAAATTCAAGAAAGAAAGCAAAGTGAGAAAGATGTAAGACTGAGTTCACATAAGAGGGAACTGCTACTTAATCCCACAAGCGTTAGAGGCCACTTCAAGCAATCAAGAAAAGGAACCTTATAATTAGTAAACTTGTCGCTCCACTCAATTCACAAAACACTCTGACTTTTGGGGGTATACAGGGATGCCTTGAAAAATTAACCCCACAAAAGTGGGTTACCAATGGAACAGTGCTAGAGGCAATCCTATTGCCACAAAGCATCCTTTGCCTTCTGAAAATGTGGCCCTTTAGAGTCTAAACAGCAAGCTGTAAAACCAGTCCTATTTCCATGCTTTTGGAAATGAATAAACCTTTCTATTTCAATATTTGGCATTGTGACAAGACCTAAGAGGAACCAGAGAGATAATTAATAAGGGCATGAGAGGAAAGTGCAATTAAAAATGGCAAAGACTACCCTGTAAATAAGTGCCTCATACAGAAAGATTATTACTGTGATCTCTAGCCTCAGACTGAAATCAAATCACTCTGAATGGGTAATTTAAACATTATGGGGGTGGGGGGACCCATCATGGCTCCTACCCTCAAAAATGACATGAGAAACAAGCCCTTTCCTCTGACCTCTCCTTCCTATTGGTTTAAATCAACAAAATAATCACAGCTTAATCTCTGATCCACACAACTCTCCCTCACCGAAAGTTCTAATGCTGCCCCTCCGTTTCCTACCTGGAAGTGGTTAGACTCAAAGATTCTTCAAGAAAATTCCTCACTGGGGAGTTTAAAAAACAAAACAAATCGTAGAGATTCCTTCTAGGGAACAAGAAAGCAAATTCTCTTTATCTAGGTAATGGCATTTGTTGGAACTAAGACTTTGCTGGAGCAAATCTGGAAAGCAGGAATCCCACCTAGCTTGGTGATGGTGATGCCTAAACTGGCAGCATTCATAAACCTCCTTAAACTGTGGAGGTTCCCCATCTATATTCAGTCCACATGTTCACCATGTACAGGAGAACTTTTGGCTTCTGAATCTTTGAATTGTGTGATTCATAACTAAATAATTTTCTGCAACTTAATGTCAAAACTCAATGCAAAGCATAGGAAGATGAGGGTCACAGGGACATGCATCTCCAGAAAGGGAACTCATGCCCTGGGCTACAGTAAGTGGAGATTTAATTGGACACAGTGGGTTTTGCTATTGTTGCAACATGGAAATCAGTTATTTTAAAAGTAGCTGGTGACGATTGCCAGCTCAGCAGGCACAATGGTCAGAGAAAGAGTTTAATTCCAATTATTGCTGAAGACAGAATTACTTATATCAATTTTAGATGTTTGTGAATAGTAACATTATTTTAATTACCCCCTCACTGCCATCATCATCATCTCATCACCATCATCATCACCCCACACTATATTTTTTCCAGTAGTCCTTACAAGGGGCAGTGTCATAAAGTCCATTGCACATTTCTAAGTTCTCTTGCTCTTAGGTTAAAGGGGGTCACTGAAATAAAAAATAAGATAAGCAGCTTTTAAATATCATTCCCGATACTTTACACAGGGCTGAAAAGATGGCTCAGCAGTTAAGTGCACTGACTGTTCTTCCAGAGAACATAAGTTCAGTTCCCAGCACTCACATGGCAGCTCATGATCCTCTGTAGCTCCAGTTCCAGAGGGGGATCCAATATCCTCCCCTCTGTCCTCTGTGGATACCAGGCATGCACATGGCGCACAGACATATATGCAAGCAAAACACCCAGACACATATGATACATTTTTTTTTCAAATTAAAATATACCTTGGCTCGTCTACCTTGAAATCCAAGGTGAGTGAATGATGTGCTTTTATTGCAATGCCACTATGATCTCTCACTTAAATATTGTGTTTGAAAGGATTTTTAAAAGGTGAAGTGGGTACCTTCTTTTCAGCAGGCCCTGCCAAGGTACACCACTAAGTGAGCATGCCACTCACCACAAATTAGTGCAAGAGGTTTACTGGGGAAGGAAGAGAGCAAAAGGCTGTCTTGAAGTGGGGACATCAGACAGACAGACAGACAGTCAGACTGACTGACTAACTGACAGGGACTGTGTGAGTGGCTTGCATGTGTGTCGCATAGCTGGTGGTGGAAAGGCACCTAGGGGACAAGTGATGACGTAACTGCCTGCAGTGGGAACTATGTTTTCAGCTATATTTCACTGCAATGGTGGAAACCCACAATTAATGGTAGAGAACATATCACCCACAAAACTTAACACGTTGGATTGATTCAGGCTCAGCACTTTCCCCAGTGTGGGACCCTTGGAGTAAGGATAGTGACTTTGTGCATAGAGGGATGACCAGATCCCAGTTGTTGGCAACAACAGAGAGACTTGAGCTTGAGCTAAAGAATAGGGCACTTCATTAGAAAGTGACATCAGGAACTGTCAAACCTGGAAGCTGCTTATTAAAGGCTTGTGTAAAACATTTATAGCTGTGCATATTCCCGTGTATGCAGAGTGGAAGATTTTAAACTGGGAGACAGCAAAGTGGGAACACAAGGTGGCCGACCCTGTAGACACTGGAATATCTGAAAATATGTTGGAAATAATTTAGAGTTGAGTCTCATACCTGAGTTCAAATCCTAGCATCTTTGAGGAAATTTCTTGGGGTCCTTAACCTTTAAATGCTTTGTCTGTGAAATGGGAATGCTGAGGGCTAACACTTCCTTTTTGTGATTGTTGTAGGATGTAAATAGGTCACTCAGTTCTCAAAGGGTCACACAACATAACAGCTACTTCACAGAGGTAGGGTAGGGTCTTTTAATTAGGGGTCAATCCTAACACATTTGGGAAGGCAAAGATCTCAGGGAAGCCACTGTGAAAGAAATGAAAGCAGAAGTAGAGACCAGGAGGGAGGGAAGAGAGGAGGGAGGAAGGTAAGAGGAGGGAGGGGGGAATGAAGGGAGGAGAGAGGAGGGAGGAACGGCAGAAGGCAAGAGAAATAAAATAAGAAAGAGAGATGGATGGAGAGAAGAGAAAAAGAAAACAGAAAGGAAGGGAGGTTGGAAGGAAGGGCAGACACTCAAGAAAGGAAGAAGCTAGCAGAAGGGTGTTGCTTCAGCATTCAGACTCATGCAGTGTGCCTTATAAAAAGACCCTGTTACACTTCTATATTGGGCTTACTATCAGAAGCTAAGCCAGGGGGATGTACATAGTGAGATCTTTGTCTCGGTTCAGGAAGGGTACAGGATAAAGATTCTGCGCCAGTAATCTTCCTTGGATTAATGGTTTCTCTTTTATCTGCAGTATTTCTGCTCAGATGTCTTTTCTCTGAATGAGTCAGAGGAATGCAAATGCTTGGTGTAGTCCGCCTGAAATATTTAAATGCAGTTTTGCAATGTTTTGTGGATTTGGACCGAGGGACATATACACACACACACACACACACACACACACACACACACACACACACACACACACCACAATGAAGTGGCAGCTGAGAATTTCAGAACAGCAACTAACAATACAAAACCATGGTATTTCAATTTGACAACAATCTCATTTTTCTTTTTCTATTTCTTTGTTTCTCCAGATCAACATTTTGATGCTTTCTGGGAGTGGAAGGAATCTGCAACATTCTTTTGCAAGACCCAGAATCTCATGGAGAATGTATCTGACAACACGAGAAGCTGATTTGATTTTGTCTTCTAAATGACAAGCCCTCCTCATTATGCCATGAACACATCCCTCCGAAAGCACTCTCCACACCCTCACAGAGAGTTGGGGGCAGTTGGACATGATTTGTGCTTGTCTTCCTGATTCCTCCCTCTTTATTCTCTTTATTCTCTGGTTCAGGCATGGGCTTGCTGCAGTGTCTCACAAGGAAACCTGTATAGCATTAATATTCAAATCCCTCAAGCTTGGTCGCAGTGGCCTGATGGAGCTTGCACAGAGTGCCGACACTGCAAGGGAACAAATCTTGGGGGAATGCAGCAGGGTAAATTGGGATTTAGCTTCCATCTCCATGTGCGTACTTCACATGAAGGCCTTATAATGAAAGGTCCTTCTGAAGGCTTTTATTGCTGCAAGAAAGAGCTCCTACAATGTGAACCCAAGGACAGAAGAAGGCTTTCTCGTTTGCCTTTCCACCTCGTGTGAAAGAATAAGTCATGCCTTCAGGGACAAAGGCTTCTTTAAACAACAAAGTGAAATGCTTTCAATGTCCACGAACATCTCCCAACATCAATGATTGTTGTTCACAGATGAAAAGGGGGAGGGGAAAAAATGTTGGGCATGAACAATTGGTCAATACGGCATTACCCCCAAAACCGTAAGACAGCGTCTTGAAACATGAAACTTCTCTCCCTCCTATTAAATTAGGGATTGATGACTTCTCGGGAATGTGCAACATCCTTTGACTTTGCTTAAATAATTTATAATCCTTCTCCACGTCATGGTTTCCTGATTTTTTTTTTTTTATACCAAGCACATTCCTGAATTAAATCTGGGAAAGTCTTAACATGGAGCGCTAAATACTTCCTTTTCTCAGAGGCTTCTCATAAATTGGGCTTCAAGAAGAGAGTATTCAGTAATCACTGACACCGAGACTATGGCAGGTGCTATGCTGGAGGCACAAAGATGGGAAAGACGCTATCCTTGCTGTAAGAGAGCTGATGCTTGGCAGAGAAAAAGAAATCAGGTATCCACAATTTAATGGAGTAAATGGCAAAGAAAATGAGAGGACCAGCCAGGAGAGCCAATCAGTTGTTTGATTTTTTTAATAGCCATTTGAGTTGAGCTTTAAAGAGATTAACCACTGGAGAAATGGGCTCAGGAATATAAACAAGAGGTTACAACTGAGGTCGCAGATCTCTGAACGATGAAGTGAAGTATATGGTATATGTCTTAAAATACAATGCCTCAGGAACAACAACAGCAAAAAAAAAAAAAAAAAAAAAAGTGTTGGATTTTCTGGGCCATATTACTTTAAATTCCTGTTACCTATAACCCCTACCAATCAAGAGTTGATATCAACCTGTGCCTCTTTTAGATATCAGAACAATCAAACTACAGTCTCTTCAAGTAAAAAGTTAGTAGCCCCAGCACCTGCATTGTAGCCATCTCCCCCACCCCATTCCCTCTCAAGAAAACCACTCAGGGAATAAAATTCTCATGGCTTCTTGTAGCAGCAGACATGAATCTGGGAGCTCCTGGAGTCCCATTCAATGGATTGCCAATTACAATCAACAAAGAGAGAAGAGGCTACAGGAAGAGAATTCCTTTATCAAAGAGAATCAGTCGGGCTCCTCTGCTTTGTATGGGGGTATCTTCTGTCTCACACAGGAATGCAAATGGCACCAAGGAACAGTCACTCATGCATACTCGCTTGGAAGCGCTGGTTAGTTCTGTGAATTCTAGGTGAAACTGAATAATGATCAGGTACATAGTAGAATCCCAGTGAGGTGGAAGCAATTTATTCCCTGGATGCTCTTAGGGAATCAAACCTGCTCCACCAACCTACCTTCAAACCCTCATTATGTGTGAACAGGTTTTAAAAATAGGGAATAAACACACCCTGCCCCACCCCTTACACCTAGCTCAGCATGCAACAGGGAAGAATGTGTAGGGTGTACATTTAAAGGAGTTGGAAACTCATTTACTCTCTAAAATGATTTTGAGGCTGTACATCACACAGTGTGAAAATGACTAAGTCCACTCATGCATCAGACAGGGATAATTCTGGCCAAGTGGATGCTGATAGTACTAAAAAACAATGATGGAGGAGCCTGGCCTTGCTGTTGTCATTTTAATTGTCACTATGAGTGACGAAAAACATACTCCCTTATCCTGCATACTTATCCTTCAGCTTTGCAGTATCTGAGATGAGAGTGAGCTCTTGAAAACATGAAGGAAGAAAGGGATGGGGAGGAGTGTGTACATGAACATGGGAGAGAAGGAGACAGGGAAAGGAGATGGGAAGAAAGGGGAGATGAGACGAGGAGAAACACCAAGGACGTAAAAGCAACAGAATCAGAGCAAGATAATAAGGTAGCAGGGAAAATGATAGCCAACTAAGAATTATCTCAGATGGCTCATAGACGTCAAAGAAGCACGCCAGTAAACTCCTGCCTGGGAAATGCTAGTTTTTAGACTAAATCAAGAAACCTGCAGTGATTCCAAGTTCCACCGGGGAAGTTTCAGGAAAGACGACCCAGGATTTCTTGTTAAGAAGCTAAGGGCTCAATTTATGCGAGTATTCAAGGAAGTGTCTCATCCAAACAGGGCATCTGTTTTCATATTAAAAGAAGCAAACAGATCTCAGAGCACGACCGATTATTTCCAATCACAGCAGGAAAGTTCCCGTTGCCTTCTCGTCATATTTGGGGTCCCACCAGAAGATTCAGGAATTTTTCTTACTACTCTTTAAAGAAATGACTCTTTTTTTTTCCCCTCTATCCTGAAAGGTGTCCCCAAGCCTCCTCCACAGCCGACTGCTTAACTAGATCAGTGCATAGAATGCACGTGTGGCTTTGGGACATATGTTTGGGGGAAAGAATCCAAGCTAATTTCAGTGTGTGAAAAGCTAGCAGATTCCATTAGTGATTGTGACTTCACAGCAAAATGCTGATAAGGCTGCTGGATGCAGGTTCTCAGAACTGAACATCCAAACAGGAAGCTATGATGTAGAACTTCGCCTTATCAGCTCTTGATGCCAAATATCTGTGTTTGTGTGTGTGTGTGTGTGTGTGTGTGTGTCTATCTATCTATCTATCTCTCTTTGTCTCTCTGTCTATCTCTATCTCTCTCCCCTCCCCCCAACCTGCAGAAAATTTAAATTAACCCAATGAACCGAACATATATTTTTTATTCTTTTTGTTTTTGTTTCTTCCTCTCTGAGATATGTTATAGCCAGGAGGAGGAAGAGCATCCAGAATCACTCTGTTAGCTGTTCTTGCTGTGACAAATGCCTGACAAGGGCAATGTAAGGACAGAAGGGAATTGTTTGGGCTCACCGTTTGAAGGTAGGAGTCCATTACGGGGGAAGAGAAGATGGTGACAGCAGGGCATAAGGCAGCTGCTCACACTGCGTTCTGAGTCAGGAAGCAGAGCAAAATGACCACCAGAGCTTCCTTCCTTCCCTTTCTTCTCTTTGTGCAGTCCATGAACTCTGCTCCTGGGATGGTGACATCATTGCATCATCCCAACTCACTTCACCCCTCTCAAGAGCCCCCTCCCTCTCTCACACACCCAAACACTTGGTCTTCGGTGACTCTACAACCTATTGGTTGACAATCAGCACTAACCAGAACAATCACTGTTTCTGGATTTTTCCCCTGATGAGCTGGAAAAAAGTACACGGTATGTCATTAACAGTCCTGCTGAAATTCACCCAAATCCCAGAGATGAACAAGACAGCCCATTTCTCTGAATGTTCCCCTCATAACAACTGTACATGCTTAGTGACATTCTGTTTGTTTGTTTTTCTGAGAGACAGAGTTTCTCTGTTTAATAGATCTCTTCTGTCCTGTAACTCACTCTATAGATCAGGATGGCCTCCCAAAGTGCTAGAATTAAAGTCATGGGCTGGCAGTGATATTCCTTAGTAATCTTGGATGTCAAGCCCTGGGAAGTCGTTCCCAACCTTCATGGAAAAGTCCCATCTACCACTTTGAAGAAGACATGGAAGTTAATACTTAAAAGTTATAGTTATATTCAAAAAAGCTAAAGTTTACATATCTACAGACTATAGTGTATCCAAAATAACAACAACCCCTCCCCAAGAAGATGATGGAATTGCTAAATCTTATCAGGGTAGCATTCACTGTGTTTATTTCTTACAAAATAACACTTTGTGTTTATAGTCATAAATTGGGTATTTTCACTTAAAAATATGATTTTATAAGGTAAAATTTATATTTCTGGGATATGAAAATCTACTAACTAGATCCACTAGTTTCTTTCTTTTTTTATTTTTAATAGAGTGGCAGGGGGCTTTTGCCAAGGTAGCACAGTTCAGTTACCACAACAAGACGCCCCTTGGACAATGTGAGGAAAAAAATAAAACACAGCCACTGAGAGTGATGCCAGAGCCCCCTTGCTTTCTTTGGCCAGGAGTTCCTCAGCAGCTATTGTCTCTGAATGTCCATGCAAGAGCTGCCATGACCAACGAAAGAAACAATAAAGATGACTGAATTACAGAGAAAAACAAAGTGAGATTTTATAGAGCATATTGTATGCTGATAATCTTTTCTCCTGAACATCTTACAAGGTAAATATCTCCACCCAGTATCTATTTTACAGATGAGGGAAAATGAGGCTCTAAGCATCTCTGTGATGTAATTATAATTTTGTAAAAGTGTAATAAAAAATAAAACAATAGGAGATATATTAGTGTACTGTGTATTCTATGTTAACCTTTGAGAGACTGCTAGGAATAATAACTCCTTTTCTCATTGGCTGCCTAACATATTGCTCTTATCAATTCTCATATTATGATATTTTGCAATAGGATTCATATAATTTTTTTAAAAACCATTTTTTGCTAAATTGCTGCTCTAGGATATATATTCCCCATGGTGAGGAGGAGCAATGTAACTCCCAAAGGTTGAAATTTTGATTCTTGGGGAGGTCAGAAACTTTAGATACTATAGTGGTTAGTTCTTTTCTCTTCCCGGGAGCCAAGAACATCATCATGAATCCAGTGTTTCTGTTGTGTTAAAATTTCATGGTGTTTCACAGAACTGGTAAGGGACAAGTCCCCCAGAGCTCAGGGGAAGTGGGGGGTGCAGTGAATGGAGGGAGAAAACGAGGGGGAGGAAAGGAAAACATGTGCAACCAGGAAGACTGAGCCTGGTTAGGAATAGAAGACAGGAAAGAGAGAGAGAACATAAAAGAGGGAGCCAATATTGGTTTGAAGATAAAATTGAACACAAAGAAAGGTCTAGAGAACTACAAGACTGCTCCCAACTAACAATCTGAGCTTCTGTGGAAAGGGCTATCATAAATGCCTTTCCCGGAGGAGTGAGATCAACAACTAACTTATCCATGGAGCCCCTCTACTAACGCCTGTTGGGGAAACAGGAGCAAACACCCATACATAAACACTGAGTCGAAGTAGAACTCAGATGCAGAGGGAGAGTGACAAGACCAGGCAACAGAAACACATAGAGACAGCTTACCTGAACAAGGAGGAGCTAACAGGCCACCAGACTGATAGCTGGGGAATCCAGCATGGGACTGACTCAGGCCCCCTGAATATGGGTCTCAGCCAGAAGGACTGAGCAGTCTAAGGGATCTCAGACAGTGGAGCCAGGATGTATCCCTGGTGCACAAAAGGACTTGGTGAACACATTTCCCATGGAGGGATAACTGCCTTAATCTAGAGACAGGGAGAGAAGCCCTAGTCCCTACTTCACATGACCTGTCAGATCTACATGACCCCAACTGGATGGCATTCCCCTACATATGGAATTGGGGGGGTGGGGGGGGATGGGAGGGGAGGGTGGTTAGAGTTCGTGTGAGAGGGCAGAGAGGGTAAAAAGGGAGGGAAGGGAGGAAGGGAGGGAGGGAGGGAGAGGGAACTGGGATCGACATATAAATAATAAATTAAATTTTTAAAAAAATGCTTTGACTCCAAAATTTAAGTTCAAGGACAAGTTACTTGGGGTGGGAAAAGGGATTTCCTATTTTTGTTTCACAGAAAATGAAAGATGTGGATTCCTTCCAGACTAATGTGGTTTGATCAAGCCAGACCACCTGAAACAGAGTACCAGGTGATCTTATATTCAAAACAGCTGGACAAAGCAGCCTTACAGACTACAGCCAGGATTTCTGAATCTTCCCAAATCCACACTATGACAGCGCCCTTACCATCAGGAAGTAGTTTGGACTTCGTGATATAAAGTAAATAAATAAATAAATAAAATAATAAAAAAAATTTCATGGTGTTGAGGGAGGACTAAGAACGGAGGTTTCAAAAAGGCATCTTATAAGGAGACATAGTCAAAGCACGCTGACCAACCGTGCTCTAAGGCGTTAGGGACCAAACAACCTGAGGCAGAGAAGAAAGACTGGTCCTTATGCAGTCAGAGAAAGCCACACGACTGGTTGTCAGTCTGTGAAGAGGTCTCATTGGACTCTCTCCTAAGCTGGGTAAGCCTGGCTTGCTCATAGCATTAGAAAGTTCTACCCACAAAGACATTTATGCCCTGAGCCCTTTGGCTTCTGAGAGGGGATGGCAATCTAAACTTGACATTTACTTTCATTCACTGCAGGAAAACTGAGACCTTGCGGGAAGTAGTAAATACTTGACCCAAGTGCACAAAAAGTATTTGTGGACATCAGAATTTACACCAGAACCACACCCGCACAGGGAGGGGCAGTGCCCCCAAAACCACATGGCAAATGATTCGACTGGGAAAATCAGATGAAAAACCAAGTGGATGCTCATCATCCTCGTACCCACCAAATGATGGGATGAGAAAAAAAGAAAAAAAAAAAAAAAAAAAAAAAACCACACACACACACACACACACAAAAAAAAAAAAACCCACCAAAAATAAATTTCCCCACTGGTTAGCAATCTCTAGGTGTTCCCTCACCCAGACAACCCCAGTTGAAAGGCAACTGGGTCAGGGAGACAAAGGCAAGGGGTGAGTTCTTCCCCAGCTGACCCAACCGCCCATAATTCCTTTGTTTGTTTGTTTTGCTTTCTTTAAAGCCCTTACAATACTCTGAGCATAGTACCATCTGCTGAAGCGGGATGAACAGGTAGCTTTAAAATGATGATAGCTCTGGGAAATGATAATCACTGGGTCACTAGAAAGCTGCACTGCAGTGTATAAATAAGATAAGTAAAAGTGCTGAGGACTGCATGCTTGCTTTAATAAAATGTCTTTTCCTTTTTGGAGAATGCCTTCTCAAACGCCTGGGGAGAGAAAGCTGAACTATAGACCAGAAACACGCAGACGGCTCCAGAATCTGGCGATGAGGGTGGGATCAGAGGGGAGAGGGATGAAATATTACTCATTGAGACACAAAAGGGAAAAGGCTGGACTGGAGCCTTTGTGTTGAATTGCCAACTCAGTAGAATGAGATCAGAACTTCCAGGTCTCACCCTAAGCTCCCCCTCCGTGGAGGCCAAAATGTTGCAGTGAAAGAAGGGCTTGGCTTTGGCACAGACTTCAACTAGCTACACAACCCTGGGAAACTCATTCCGCTAAATGTCTATCCTCTCATATGCAAAAAGGGAATAGCAACTCATGTCTCTAGAGCGTTTTAATGAGAGAGCGTCTGTGGTGCATCAACTTTGTTGCCTGATACATCTCCTGTGTTTGATGAATGGTACTAGTGAAGACCCAGGGATGAGATATGGATACAAAAATGATGATGATGGTGGTGGTGGTGGTGGACCATGGAGTTTCCCCTGGAAAACAACCAACTAGAATTCTAACATTTTCAGTAGCTTGAAAGCCCTCCATGCCCTGTGGATATCTCACTGGGGGAATTTCCTATAGAAAGTATTTCAGTGACTAAGAACCAAGGCTAAAAATATGGGCACTTCTGAATGTTAGCAAATATAGCATTTTTCCTGGGTTTTCTGCCCAGATATTGATGCATAGATTAAGATACATGGGACAAGGTTATAATATGTGTTATTACTATTTTATTTGGGGAGAAGTCACTTACACAGAAACCAATGACCTGCAAGTTCCCACCCAAGGATTCATGCCCAAACTGCACTCCGTGGCCCAACCAGAACCAACAGAGAGAGGGAGCTGGGGTCTGGTACCCCACACCTTGTCTTCCCTCGTCATGTCCACACCTGTGATCACACCCGAAATGGGCATGGTCAATACAACAGGTGCAGGTGGAGTGGATATCTCACTACACTTAGGAAGCATTTTCACTACATTACTCCATTTATTCATCAAAACTGAAATTCCTATTAGACTTATGAGGAAACCTAGGCTCCCAGAGCCACAAAGAAGGGCAGTATCCAGACCCTGAAAGTTGGGACATCTGTCTCTAGTCCAACAACCATGCTAATGCCCAAAATTTTCTACCAAGAAATAAATGTACAAATTCAGAGGTATCCCCTTCACAACACTACTATATGGTCATCTAGCCCACATCTGAGACAACATGACAGTCTCCCTTAGTCATCTGTTTTTTATGTGTGTCCTCCAATACTGACACAAAGAAAATTCTGGAAAAACTGAAGAAAAATTCCTTCCTTTAGAAACTAATGTAGTGAGGTGCCCATTAACAAATATAAAAAGGCATATTCCAACTACTAGACAATTGGCAAGGAAGCAATTGAGAAAGTTCTGGGAGGGGCTTCCTGTTGTACCTCCCCTGACCAGAGTAGAGTTGGCCTACAAGATGTCAGCCTGACAGGTAGAAGTTTTTTCTCTACCAACAAGTACAATGGTGAGCATACAGAATGTGCAGTTTCATCTTCACAGTAGTTCTGTGGGAAAAATGAGTTGAGCCCTTTTCTTCAACTGAGGAACCCCAAGTCAGGAATAATAGGCAGGAACACAGAAGTACCTCTTGAAGAGTGAGGCCTTAACACAGAAACTTCCAAGGTCTCTGTACTATATAGGGATTAATGCTTCCAACTAGGAAGCAACAGAAAGCCCAAATGTCAGATTTGCTTACATAAAGAAAGCAAATTAGTCTTTTGATTTATGTAGCTAAAGAGTTGTGTTATCTTTCTCTTCCTGTGACAAACATGTCTTAGAAACAATTTTTTTAAATGGAAAGATTTATTTGGGTTCTTTGTTTCTGGAAGCCTCAGTTGATTGTCACTTAGCCCCATCACCGTGGGCCTGAGGTGTCTGAACATCATGGCAGAAAAGTGGAGACACAGTCACTCCACCTCATGGCAGCCAGGGAGGTAGAGAAGCAGGGGAGTGATCAAGGGGATGAAATACTTCTTTCCTGGGTAAAACCCCAGTGACCTACTTCCTCCACAGCTTTACTTCTTACTTTGTACCACAATTCAACAATGCCATCACATTGTGGGAATCCATCAAAGGAAAGTGTTGTGGAATATTATTTTAACTGGGCAAAGATTTGTTTATGAAGCTGAATATACTTTAACTGCATAGAGGTGTATTGCATTTGTTTGTGTTGCATTTGTTGAATGATATGAGGATGAGTGTTTAATTATGTAAAGATGTGTGGCATTTGTTTTACCTTGCCTGCCTAAGGCACATGATTGGTCTAATAAAAAGATGAACAGCCAATGGCTATTCAGGGAGAGGGGGATAGGTGGGGCTGGCAGGTAGAGAGAATAAATAGGAAGAGAAATCTAGGCTTAGAAGAGAAGAACAAGGGAAGGAGGAGGGAGAGAGAACAAGGGAATAAGAGAGAGAAATGCCCGGGGGCAAGAAGCCAGATAGCCACCAGACACACAGACATTAGAAGTGAAAGAAAAATATACAGAAGGAAAGAAAAGTAAAAAGTCCCAAGGCAAAGGGCAGATAAAGAGAAACAGGTTAATTTTAGTTAAAAGGCTAGCCAGGAACATGACTAAGCTAGACTGAGCACTCATAAATAGTAGAAAGTGTCTGTGTCATGATTTGGGAGCTGGTTGGTGGCCTAAAAGAAAAAGTCTGGTGCAGATGTGTCCATTGATTAGTTTAGAGCACTAATGAAACAATTACTCAATTACTAGGTATACCAGATGAGAACAGGTCTTCAACAGCAGGTCTTTTAAGGACACTGTATGTACAAAATATAATAACAGTTTGGGGAATAAATCTATCTTCAGGTTCTCGCCTAAGACCTGGATAACTCTATCATTAATCTCCACACGTCAGCATGTCACTGCCCAAGAACTGCAGGTCTGTCCTCATGGAGTTCCTTATCTTGTTGCCTCTCCATGACCAACTGCCATGAAGAAGGAGCATTTCTGTGTTTTCATTGCAAGCAGTAAGCTTCACTCTGGTTGGAGTAGATCGACTCGTGTGACTGTCTCCAACCAGTCACAACAGGTTAAGGGGGGAAGATCCTTTGATGAGCTATTCAGAGTCAACCCTGGAATCCATAAACTCTGTATGGTTTACTGTGGGAGGGATGGTTTTTCCTCTAGAAATTCAAGATGTTAATATCCGATAGAAGAGGTCATGACCACTGGAAAAAAATCTTGCAGTCACGCTTTTGAAAAGATTATGAACCTTAGCAGCATTAACTTTAGGATATCTAGCCAAAGGGCAGAGAATAGACAAATACTATTATTTTTAGTTGGGGTGACTTATCAAATCAACACCTCAAGTAAGAGACACAATTCTCTCATTTCTGGGGATTGGAGGTCCCAAACATATGACAGCACAGACTCAAGGTCTAATGGATACACTTTTCCTCTTTCATATATTCCCATTGTGTTCTATATTCACATGGATGAAAAAAAAAGTGTGCTTCCCAGTGTTTTTTCATACGTGTGTTAAGTGTCATTAATGAGAGGGCTCTAACACATGGTAAAATCACCCTCCTGAAGCCCGTAACTCCAGGTGTCAACCACTTAGGACACAGACTCTCAACATATAAACTTTGAGAGAACACAAACATGAGGGAAACTAGTTTCCTTCATGGCTGATGTTCCATGAAACTACTTCTCCTTTTAATCCAAATTTATCTTCTGTCTGAACATAATCTGAAAGGCTGGTGGGAGACACAGTGTAAAGTGACTTCAAGTTGGTTTCTATTTGCAAAGGTGACTATAATCCTTTCTTATAGTAGAAGAGGAACAGTATTGGGGGCGGGGCCATTAAGAGCACAGGACATACGGTTCTAATGACTGGGTCTGTATCATTAGCTATAGTTTCACTCCAAACCATGGAAATGTGGTGTTATTTAACCTATCTGTGTCCATGCACATATAGATACATAGACTTACACAAATACCATATGAAAATTTAAAAATATAAAAGGGATCTTTCTCATTTAAAAGTTACATACTTCCAGTACACAGTGGTGCAAAGAAAAACATCCCCATCTCAACAAAGAGAAACAGGAGGAGGCAAGGCAAAATGGGACAGAAGCAAGTACTCAGACCCTGCACTTGTGTGTCCCTGGTCCCGGAACTTGCTTCGTAGACCACACTGGCCTTGAATTTACATAAATCCACCTGCCTCTGCCTCCCTGAGTGCTAGAATGAAAGGTGTGCACCATCATGCTCAGCCTGCTTGATCACATTTTGAGGAATCAAGGAGAGCACTTTGGCTAGAACCAGTAACAGATATTATTTTCAAAGCCCATTCCCAGTAATCCCCCTGTACAAGCAAGACCACTCTCTGAAGTTCCAAAAAACAATACCACCAGCTAGAGATCAAATGTTCAAACATATGAGACTGTATAAGACACTCATATGCAAACTTAACACCATAAAAGGAAGATAACTGTAGCCACCCAAGGATATTATTTTTAGAGCTAATTTATTGGATACACAAGCGGTTGAGCTTTCTATAATGATCCAGTAATAAATCTATTATGAGCCATGCAGTCCCTGTGGCAACTCTGCCTTATAGCAAGAAAATATCCACAGATGATATTTAAACAAATGAGTGTGACTAGGTTCCAATAAAGCTTTATTTATGAAAGCAGCTATCAGTCTAAGTTTGCCTGGCATCGAGTAAAAGCTCAATTTTGCAGTTATTGTAATAATAGCAAATGGCAGTTAACTATGTCATTCTTTAACACAAAGTTGCCCACACTTGGTGGCCCTCTCTACCATGCTTGTTGACTCTGTAGGTTATACATCTGTTATTTCACATGATCTAGTGTCTTAAACTCTCTGCTTCTCTAATTGGATTATCCATCACCCATTTAAATGGTCTTATTCATATGACATAAAGAGGAAAGAGTCAGCAAAAATCTTAGCACATCGTACAAAACCCAGTGCTGGAATAATACATAGCAGGTAAAGAGGAATCATTATGATTTTCTGAAGTAAGTGTCTGGCTTCATTATTGAACATTCACTTATGGGCGCTTATACCCATCAAAATGATTTCTTTATGTTACAGGTCACCTTAAAGTTACCTTCTGCACATCTCGCAAGCATGTGGTATTCAAATCATACTAATATATCCCAAGAGACCTCAGGCACAGTGGCCCATGCCCTTAATCCCAGCACTTGGTAGGCAGAGACAAGCAGATCTCTATGACTTGACATCTATGCTGGTCTACAAAGAAAGTTCCAAAGCAGCCTGGGCTAAATAGTGAGACACTGTCTAAACAAAATGTGAAAATAAATAAACAATAATAAGATACTTATCAAAGAGACACAGAGCAATACTGGAGTTGAGTGTTAATTCTTTGCACTGGGTTAATAAAACTAGGTAAAACTAATTGTAAATCTAAGGTAAGTCAATGCATTCGGAACAGAGAATGAATGAATGAATGAATGAATGAATGAATGAATGAATGACAAGAGGCAAACTAGAGAACTGTACACTAGGGTCATGGCTGCCAAGAACTCAGCCTTCTCAAGTGGAGTGCTAGGTGGGAAAGAGAAGGACAAGCAGGCTTTTCAAGAGCTGTATATACATTCAGCAGAGTCCCCCAGAGTCAGTCCAGTCCTTGTCTATGAGGGAGTTTTTAGCACCTCCAAAATAGATACCACTCATGTTCATTGTGAGTCACAGACTGGAGACACAATGCTTACTAGATTCTAGAATGTCTCTTCAGTGATCTGCTTATGGGCATGGGCTTCCATGTCTCCACATATTGATGCAGCCTCTTCTGAGCTCAGCATTTCCCCCACATTTGTATACTCAGAAAAACCACCCATTCATTCCGGACGATGGCTGCCAGCCCCCAGTCAATATGTATCGATCAATATGTACATTACCCAGAATGCCACAGCAACTCTGGGAAAAGAAAAAAATAAGAAAAATAGAAGCTGGCAATTTCCTGGTTATTGGCAGAAATGTTAACATACCCACCACCATCCTACTTTTCAACACAATTGAGTCCATAGATGGCCCATGGTTTTACCACTAATTCATCTTTTACAAAAGAACTTGCCTTTTAAAGTATTAATTATTTTTAATGTCTGTGGACTTTTAATGCTAGATGAATATTATCTGGATATTCATATAAGCTGTATGTCCATTACAGGATGTTCTCTCACAATAAAATGAAATTAAGCAGCAGCATATTTTTCAAAGAAGTCAGGGAGATAGGAATGTCACATGTAGCTGGGTAAGAGTGCTGTCAATACTAAAAATGCTATTGGTCATACTATCAGATAGAATAGATCCTGGACATGTGAAAAAGCTACTTTGTATACTTAGTCTTAAAAAGGTCAAGATTAAGATCCAAAGGACAGAAATGCCTCTGGCTTGTTTGTCATGCTACTGGTGCCACCAACAGTTTTTTAAACTAGAGATGTCAACACTTAATCAACCAGATATCACTTAACCCTTTCACACCAGTATCCACAAGGAAAATTCCTTATACCATTCCAACTACACACAGTGTCTCCCGACCTTCCCTGGTCCTCAGGACTGGGGTTGAGAGCTTTAGTGAAAGGATCTAAAGAATCACAAAGTGCCAATGATAGAAAGTCAGGGGGTTTCAACACTGCTCCTGTCACTGTAGGGCCCTGGCCAACTTGCTGCTGTTTCTTCTCCTTGCTGATGAGTGTATCTATTCTGTTGTAAATTGCACTTTGATCATAAGAAAACCCCATGATCCTAACGACAACAGGAAATGAAAAAGAAGAAAGAGGAATACATGCACTCACCAGCCAGGACCAAAGGCAGACAGGCAAAGGGAACCGAGCCCTTTCTCTGTAGATCTTCTATCTGTGCTTACACTCTAAGGGAAGGCTTTCCTCCTTAGTCAGTTCTTCCTGGAAACCCTCCTCATACATGGCCTAGAAGCGTATCTCTCCCAATTGATGCCACTGCCATCAAGTTGACATTAGTCAACATTAACTATCACAAGTTCCCCAAGAAACAAATGGAATCTACCAAACAATGAAAGGCACCGAAGAGCTTTCAGGATGAGTGCTCCCTAGTAAGTAGTAAAGATAGCATGTGCACTAGAGGATATGATCCTGATGTGGAAAATGCATAAAGGCTCTCTCGGACATTCATGAACGTCCTAAGGTAACAAAGTCTGTCTCTTCACAACTGATTCCAAATATTTGGGGAAACTGAGGCAGCTTACCACTCATTGATTCCTGCCTTTCTCTTTGTGTGCTTGTGATTCATCAAAATAAAACTTGTCACAGAGTATTCTTGCTGGAGTGGTACCTTGGCATATTAAAAAGCATGCATAGAAGGACGATGACAAGCCATTTTCATTGCCTGGTTCTTGGGAGAATGCAAGCAAACATCCACGCCATAAACAAAGAGAAGGTGGGTTCTGAAGCCAATTAAGTTAGACTGGATTCTAATGAGAAATGAAATCTTCAATGGAAGACCAAAGGACAGAAATACCAAGTAAACAGACATAGTTATTCTTCTCTTTCACTTAGTTGCACAAATACCAGTGTTCTAAAGCTACCCTCATGCATGAGTTTCCTCCATGGCATACTTGAGGTAAATAAGATTAACCAGAGTAAACACTAAAGAAAAAAGGCACTTAAAAAAAAAACATTTTTTAACACAATGTGAAAACTCATTGATATACTCAAAGGATCTGGATATTCTCTCATAGAGACAATGTTATTGTTGTTGCTGATGTTGTTACAAATACAGGGTGTTAAAGGCAAACACATCTCAATGTGTTCAGCAACCTTTCTATTATAAGTCCCCATGGAATATGGATACATTCTAAGGTTCACAACTACAACCAAAATCTAATCCCTGGTCTAAATATGTCAATGACCTAAATAATAAAGATACAGAAATGCAAAGAAATTAAGAGCAGGAAACTCCAAAGGATGAACAGAAGGGCATTCTGTTGCTGGGGACACATCTTCCCAGGAGTCCCTTGTGAATGGGAATGTAATACAAAGTGGGTTTATATCATGCGATAAAAAAGACAAGATGTAAACTGAACACTGGGAATTGGGGATGAGGATCCTATTGGCTATTCCACTCTTAACTCTTAACCTTCTAGGCTATCATCTTCCAAAACATCCAAAATGGACTCTCAGGCTATTACTAAGTCAAAATGTGACACTTTGAGATTCTTCATATTTATGAGCTTACCTAGGAATTACAGAATAAATTAAGTTAGATACTTGGGTGATAGTGCTCAGACCTTTCAACAACTTCAAAGCCCATTCCAAAACGAGAAAATTAGTCACAGCAGTTTAGATTCCAAACCACTCAAAGCCAATCATTAGAGGGTGCCATAAGATAGGGAGCTCATATATGTGAAGTTAGTAGTATTAACAAATTCTTAGACAATCTGACAAAAACAAGGACAAGACACAAATTAGAAATGAATGGGTGTTCTTGCCACAGACTACAGTGAAATCCAGACCATCATTAAAAAATACTTGAAAACATATGTTCCTAAAAGCTGGGGAACCTAGATGAAATGGATGAGGCTCTAAATGCATATCATCTACCAAAACTAAAGCCAGAAGATATAGCAACCTCTAACACTCATAAGTGGATGCCAGACATAAAACAAAATATACCCAGCCTACAATCCATAATCCCAGAGAAGCTTGAACCCTCTACCAGAAACAGATGGAAGCAGTGCAGAAATCCACAACTAACCAATAGGCCAAGCTCCTGAAGTACAACAGAAGTGAGGGAAGAGCAAAAATATGAACAAAAGAGTCAAGACCATGATGGGGAAACCCACAGAATCAGCTGACTGAGCTAGTGAGAGATCATTGACTCAAGTCTGACAAAATGGGGAATCTGAATAAGACCAAACTAGACTCCCTTAATATAGGCGACAATGGTGTGACTGGAACAATATATGAGGCCACTGGCAGTGGGTCTAAGACCCTAACTCTAATGCACAATCTGACTTAGTGGAGCCCATTCTATATGGAGAGATACCTTGCTCAGCCTAGACACAGAGTGTGGGGGTGGAGAGGTGCCTTGGTCCTGCCTCAACTAGATGATGGCACAGACTTAGTAGCCTTCCTATGGGAGAACTTACCCTCACCGTGGAACAGATGGGGAGGAGGGGAGTGGGAAGAGGGGGAGGAAAGGAGGGAGGGAACTGGGATTGGAAGGTAAAAAATAAATTTAGTTGAAAAATATTTTAAAAAATATAAGCAACTCAAAGAGAGACACACTGTGTGCAATGAGATCAAGGCTGTAATCAAAGCCTCCCTCCCAAAAAATGTCCAGGCCAGAAAGGTTCACTGCTGAAGAGAGTCAGTAGGAGTCCTCTGTCTCCCTATCTATGTCCCTTCTTACTTGCTGGGGGAAGCTAGGGTCTAAGAAACATCTCTATAGGGGTCTAGGTAGCAAGAACCTGAAGACCTGTATCTTGACATCAGTATGGTAGAATGAGAATTTCCTGTCCTAGTCAAGCTTTTCACACTGGGATCGCAACCTCATAAAAGAACCTAGAGACAAATCTATGAAATCTTTCTTGGAGCAGCCAAATTCCTGCTCCTCAAAACTGATGGGATATAATGAATCTACTATTAGCTTATTGTTTGCAAGTAATGTGCTATATGATAAATAACTAAATACCATCGCTGCTAAACCATTGTGCCAGATCTGTAACAATCCTGGATTCCACGATGAATGTCTTCTGCTACAGTTTTGGGGGGGGAGAAAAAGTCAGAAATACAATCAAATTAGCTTCAGTAAATTGGGGATTAATAAGAAAATATATGAATACCTGAGGTCTCAAGAGCCGAGGGCAAACACATTGTACCGAACCATCACATCTAGTTTGATGAGAGGCCCAGAGGCGGGGCAACCAAAAGTATGGACAGCAAGGAATGATAGAAATTTCAAAGAAAAGTTGTTACTTTGAAGCTGAATAGAACTGGGGGTGGGGGGATGCTAGAAACTAGACAATCAGAAAGTGAGGAGAGAAAAGCTAGGAAGAAATATACCAAATTTTGTCATTAAATTAAGCACCACTGACTGACCCACGAGTTACGCATAACCAGCTCAAATGGGAAACAGCTAATGACTATCCTTACAAATGGAAAGTAGTTCTGACCTTTCCATCCACCAATGACTCTACAACCTTCCAGTTAAGTCAAGCTCACACTAGTTGCCAGCTAAAATAAAAATGCAAACTACCAGACAGCAACAGCGCAGGCCTTTAAGCCCAACACTCAGGAGGCAACAACAGGAGGATCTCTACAAAATGGTCTACAAAAGGAGTCCCAGGAAAGCCAGGGCTGTTACACAGAGAAACCCTGTCTTGAAAAACAAACAAGAAAAGCAAACAAAAAAAAAAAAAAAAAAAAAAAAAAAAAAGAAAGTAAATTTGAACACAGATAAATAAGTCATTCAACTCAAGTAAAGAGAAAGAAAAAGAAACAGTGCAGAAAACAAAGAGACCCTGGAGACGTGAGCACTAAGTGGTGTCAAAATGTTTCATCTGGGAAAAGAATAGGGCAGAAAATGATTATTTTAAAAAGAAATCCCAAGATGGACATGATAGCACATACGTAATCCCAGCACTCAGGAGACAGGAACAAGCGAATCTCTGTGAGTTCAAGGCCAGCCTGGTCTACATAGAGACCCACTCTCAAAAAGTAATTAATCAAGCAAATAATTAGCTAGCTTTAAAGGAAACAAATTTATGGAGGGAGCTCCATAGTGACAGGTTCATAAAAAGTAAAGAAACTTCAGGTGAGGGGGCACTCCATCTAAGTGCTGAGAAGCAGAGGCAAAGACTAAAGAGTGAGATAGCTGGAGAGGCATCTGGACAGACAGCAAAACCCTGAGGAGACTTGCAAACTGCAGCAGGAAACGATGCAAGCTAGAAGGTGATAGAATGGCTTACAATATTCTTAGTCACAAACAAACAAACAAACAAGTGTCCACACAGTACGGCCAACTCTTCAGCTCCTCACTGTAACATCTTTTAAAACTGTTATTCTTTCTTCCTCACTCTATCTTAGCTTTATATTTAGTAGCTTAAATTTTTAACTGACATTTCTTGGTTTGACAGTATATGTTTATTTGTAGCTCAGTAAAAAGTTTGTTCTCTTTGTATTCTTAATTTTCAGAATTCTACATGGCATTATTAGGGAAGAAAAAAAAAAAGTCAAAGTAGAGAGCTGGAGAGATAGCCTCAGAAGTAAAAGCACTGGCTACTCTTACAGAGGACCCAGGTTCAATTCTCATAACACAGGCAGCTAACAATTGTCTGTACTCCAGTTTTCAGGAGATCTGAGACTCTTTTCTGGCCTCTTTGTGTGCAAATGTTGCACAGACATTCATGCAGGCAAAATATCCATACAAATAAAAAAAAATGTTTTACTTCAAAAATACTAACATGGTGGACTGGAGAGTGTAACTCAATCAATCAATCACAAGACCTGAAGTTGAACCGCCGAAACCCCATTAAAAATTTATTTTTAGCTAATCCAGGTATGGAATCTGCATTTATAACCCTGGCACATAAAATGGAGAACCCTACTTGAGCAAGTTTCAGGCCTGCAAGAGGCTTCTATCTAAAACAAGGTGGAGTTGGAAACTTGAGGTTATCCTTTGGCCTCCATATGAACACATGTGTAGAAACACACATAATGGATGACAAACATACTACACAAAAAAAAGGAGAAAAGGGAAAAGGAAGGAGGGAGAGAGAGGGGGAGATAACTCTCATAATGTTTAAGTATAGTTAAGGTTTTCTTGTGTTGCACCTCATTCAGAATTCACGGACACTTGCAGCTTTCAAGCTTTGAGTTGGACCTGCCAGTGTGCAGACATGCCTCACTAGAGGAACCCCCACACTAGGGGGACCCACCTTGGGCTTTGTAATGCAGTCCCATTTCCTGCTTGTCTTTGCTCCTTGATCCCTCAGAGGTGAGTAAGCAAATTCACTCTGACCATCTAGTAAAGTGGCCCTGTGAACACCACCTTCCTCTCCGGTTGGACTGAACTCCCAAACTGGAGCTACAATAACCCCTTCCTCCATTAAATTGCTGCTTGTCATGTATTTGATCTCCAGCAGTGACTTGAAAACTAGCACACCATCTGGTAATTCAGGGTTGAATGATAGTTTTTTTAAAAAAATACTAGGAGACTTAAGGCATGATAATTACCAAAATCTAGGAGTTCAAGTTCAGCATAAACAACACAGAAGACCCACACATCTCAGGGGGAAATAAAGATTGAAAATAAAAGGGGAGGAAGTGCGAAGGGTGGAAAATGCCTAGTTTTCACCATATTGAACAGACTAAAGAAGGGGAGGAGGTCAAAATCCCAACCCACTCATGAAAACCTGTCAGCACAGTATGAGTAGAAGGAATTGTCTGCTTATGTGGCAAAAGGTGTGTAGTGAAGCAAACTGATTGCTGAGCTTCATGCTCCCACCAAGAGCTGAGGGCTGTCCCTCAAGAGCCGTAAGGCCACACCCTGGGCCCCCTCCATTTCTTTCAGAGTTGACAGCTAGTCACTGTTAGTGAAGAGGAAAAAAAAAAAAAAAAAAAAAGTGCTGGAAGCCAGAAAGGAGGGAGGGAACCTGGGGCTCGCAGGTAATCTGACTGTTTGTATAGAAACTCTAAGAGGGTGCAGAGACTACTGAAACTATTGGGAGAACTCAGCAAGATCTCCGGCACTGAATTAAACCCTTTAAAGACAAGACTCTATTTTCTGCCATGCTTTAGAGATGTTTACTGCTCCCATAATCCATGGGAGATTCATATAGCTGTTTCTGGAATGGTATCTTTTGTGCTCTCCACTAATGGAAGCTAGCCTTTAGGATTTGTATGAGTAAGTGCTTACACTTAAAGGGAAAGGTAAACTCATCAGCATAATGATTTTTTAAATGTCTTATTAAACCTTGAAGTCATAATGGTGAAAAGTGAAATTAAAAATAAAAGTCATCAAGAAAAGGACAGAATATTTAGAGACAAACTAGCAAATTAGTTCAAATAAACGGAGAGACACACTGTGTTCTTTGATTTAAGAATAAGGAGAATAATATGTTTCAATCCAAATGTGTCTGTAGTCCTTCAACACAGGTCAACGAGAGTTTCAGCACAGCTAGCATGATGGCAACTTTGTAAACCCTGGCACTCTGGAAACTGAGATAGGAGAATCAAGACTTCCCAGGACAGCTTTAGCAATTGTAATGAGATCCATAATGAAACAAAATAAAACTAGTGGACCCTTATAGAAAAATGCATATCAATTATAATTTTTTTTATAAGATCAAAACTTAGAACTACATGTACACATATTTACAATAGAAAAACGTTGATACTTACTTTCCTGATTTCAAGATATTTGGTCTAAAAAAAAAAATAAAATAATGTAGTTGTGAAAAAAGGTACATATGTAAAATACAGACAAACATAAAGAAGAAAATAGGACTTACAAATTTGGCCCATTCACATAGTGCTTAACTAATCTTCAACAGAGGCAAAGGTAAATCAATGGAATATAGTAAAGACTACTACTATGGTTGAATGAGAACAACTAAATATCCATAAGTAGTAAAGTAAACTTTGATACTTCTTATTTATAAACAATAAAGCATAAGAATTATCAAGACTTTAATGTGATACAAAATAACCAGGTAGGCAGAACATGGGTGAGAGAAACTGCACTCCAAGACACCCAATTAGAGGAATGGGGCTTTATGGGACCCACCTTGAGCTTTATAATGCAGTCCCATTTCCTCTTGTCCCTTGCCTTGATCCCCAGTGGTGAGCAAGCAAATTCACCTTGAACCTCTGGTCAATGCTTGCTCGTAGTCACCACACCTTCCAGATAGTCTCTGACATGACACAAAACCACAAACCATCAAAGAAATTGATAAACTATTTTGTCCTAGTTTCATTTCTGTTGCCATGATAAAATATCTTGGCAATAGTATCTTGGGAAGAAAGGGTTCACTCTTGCTTATGATTCCGGGTTGAGACTATAGCATAGAGTGAAGGTGGCAGCAAGTTTATAAGCATCTAGTTACCACTTAACCACAGGTCCAGTATAAAGTTAGTATTAACATATCTCATTTGCTTGCTAGCTTTCTTCTTATTCTGTCCTGGACCTTCCTACCTAGGGAATGATGCCACCCACAATAGACTAGGTCTTCCACATCAATTAACATGACAATCTCGAAAGACATGCCCACAAAATCACTCCATCTAGATAACCCCTCAATCAAGATTCCTTCACTGGAACTCCAGGTACGTCATGCTGACAGTCTGAACCATCTCATACACCTTTTTAAAACTAAAAACTGGCATGTAGTTTAGTGTGCTTGCCTTGCATGAAAAAAAAGCCTTTGTAGATTCCACGCCTAGCACCACGTGGGTCTGACTTCATGTGGCCTATACCTGCTTCAGCACTTGGAAAGCAGAAACCCAAGGAGGAAAAGTTTAAAGTCATCCTTGACTACATGCAAGGCTCCTAAGGCATAAGGAGACTGTCTCAAAAGAGGGGTGTAGACATTGAGACTTATTAGGTGGCATAATGGGGAAGATACTTGCTGAAATGGCCCAACCTTAAAATGCACAAAGAAATATAACAAAAAAGAAAAAGAAAGAGTTGAATTCTGGACAAAAGACTTGTACAGACTGTCAGCCTGCAATGTGGGTATAAGAAATTCACCAAAACTTCACAAAGCTTAAAAAGAGACTTTAAACAGAATACAAAAGAATATAAGTGAATGGACAAATTGGACACATGTAAAAAGGTTGTCCAATCACAAATCCAAATTCAAACCATTTATTTGTACTTGTCCAACTCCACATTAAGGAGAATTTGTAACCAAATGCTGTCCATCATCCTGGCTCCCAGTATTTGTAAGCTGGTTGTCCCAGGCCTTCAGATAGTCATGTGACTTTGCTACCTACTACAAGATCCTATGATCGAAACCATTATCCCTATTTTGCTTTGAGGTTAACCTTACTCTAAATGTGTCTGAGATCACACTGATAATGTCTGATTAAGCTACACACTGTCTTTCTGATTTCAATGTGAGTTGAGGTTCATGTAACAATATATTTTCTCCAAAAATAAAATGTATACCATCAATAGAAGTGTCCATAAAGTAGTGCCTAGACCTGGGACAAATACTTTCTCCTGCCCGCAAGACAGCCTGGTTCAATTTTTTTTTTTTTTTTTTTTTTTTACTTTTTTTAAAAATTAAATTAGAAACAAACCTCATTTTATACATCAATCCATGTTCCTCTCCCTCCCATCTCCCATGTACCCCATTCCATGCTCCTTCTGCTCCAGAAAGTGTGAGGACTTCTATGGGGGATCATCAAAGTCTGTCATATCACTTGGAGCAGAGCCTCACCACCCCCCACCATGTGTCTAGGCTGAGAGAGTAACCCTCTATAGGGAATGGGCTCCCACAGTGCATTCTGCACTTGGAACAAATCCTGGTTCCACCGCAGAGGCCCCATAGACTGCCCAGGCCTCTTAACAGTCACCCACTTGCAGGGGGCCTGGTTCTGTCCTATGCTAGCTCCTCCCAGATGTCAGTCATGGGGGGTCCATGAGCTCCCCTTGTTCAGGTCAGCTGTTTCTGTGGGTCTCCTGAGCATGGACTGACCTGTTTGTTTATCACTCCTCCTCACTACAGCTGTCTTGCAATTAGGCTCAAAGCTCATCTGTGGGTCTCTGCCTCTGTTTCCACCAGTCACTGGATAAAGGCTCATGATATAAGGTAGTCATCAATCTTTATTTATGGCATTTATGATAACCTCTCCCCTATTGCTAGATTCTTTAGCTCAGTCATCCTAGTAGATGGACATTTCTCTAGTGCAAAGATTTTCCTTAAACTATAATTGCTCCCCTCTATGAAAAGTATCTCTTTTCTTGCTCTCTCCTCTTTCTTTCTTTCCCTTGCTTAATCTTCCTGGTCCCTCATGTCTTCCTCCCTCATTCTCTTCTCCCCTCTCTTTCTCCTAACCCCTTTCCCCTCCCCATGCTCCCTATTTGCTCAGGAGATTTGCTCCTCCCCTTTCCTCCGGGGACCATGTATGTCTCTCTTAAGATCCTAGCTTCTTTGGCAATAAGGATGGATTGTAGGCTGGTGATCCTTTAATCTATGTCTAAAATCCATATATGAGTGAGTATATATCATAAACATCTTTTTGTGACTCAGCTACCTCACTCTAGATGTGTTTTTTTTTCTCTAGTTCCATCCATTTGCCGTGAATTTAAAAAATCCATTGTTTTGTTTTGTTTTGTTTACACTGAGTAGTACACCATTATGTAAATGTGTAAATGGTTAATTTTCTTTATCCATTCTTCAGTTGAGGGGCATCTAGGTTGCTTCCCCTAGGTTCTAACTACTACAAATAATACTGTTATGAACATAGTTGAATAGCTGTCTTTGTTGCATAAATGTACACTCCTTTGAGATATGCCTAAAAATGGAATTGCTGAATCCTGTGACTGATCTCCCATTTTTCCTGAGGAACTGTTACACTGATTTCCAAAGTGGATGTAGGAGTTTTGTACCCCACCAGCATGGAGGAGTGTTTCCCTTTCTGCTCAACCTCTACCATAAACCATCTTTGGTATTTTTTATTTCAGCCATTCTGACAGGAGTAAGATGGTATCTCA